>NW_024809395.1:0-3138 GCF_019175285.1 Sceloporus undulatus | reverse complement strand
TTACATCTCAGTTTGATCTTCAAAGTGTGTAATACATGCCTGTTAATGGTATTCTAGGCAAAGAGGCAGGATAATATAATGGATGAATAAACAGCAGAAAAGCTGTGCCTTTTCAGTGCTTGATGCATCTGCAAAATAATATCTTTGGTTAAAAATATAACATGGATCTTTCATCCAAATATTAAACCTTTAAAGCTTTATTCAGATGTAAAACCCACTATGTGTCTAGTCTTTTCCCAGGTATGGATGTATAGAGTAACTATCTTAGATTATGTAATTTTGTATATAATTTATACTGGAATCACATTCACATTTCGCATGTCACTTAATATAACTAATGGCAGGTTACAAGATTCCTAACTACATAGTATGTTTATTTTGAGTTTTTATCACTGTTAGAAAGTCAAGTTTTTGAAAATATATATTTTTTAAAAATCACAGTTTCAAATCTGTTCCTGCAATCATGAGTATTGGAAAACTACTTAATAATTAATGGAAAGTTTCTCACAAATATCTTGCAGGCTATTGGAGCCATGGTTTGCTCAGTCCTGATTAAAAAACAAAACTGCTTTTCAGTAAAACATTTGACAATTATCAGATACGACTGCTTTGGCATGATGCTTCCTCAATTATGCAAATAACAGAATCTCCATGAAAAGTTAAGCAACTGGAATTTTGTGCAAATGTGCCTGCATACTTGACTGCCATTTAGGAAGACATATTTAGGAGCTTATCACTCAGCATTTGAAACTGGCTCCAGCCTCTTGGGCTGGAGGTGGGACGCAGGATGGAGGCAGGGATTATCACACACTAAATTGCCGCAGAACCACTGGCTGCCATCAGCCCGGGGCCCAGCCAGGTCTAAGCTGAGCTCCGCCAGCACTTTTTAGAAGTTAGACGCTTTCTGACTTCTAAAAAAATGCTGGCAGATCGTGGCTGGGACCAGGTTGATGGTGGCTGGTGGTTTGATGGCGATTTAGTGTGCAATAATCCCTGCCTCCATCCCGCATCCCAGCTCCAGCCCAGAAGGCTGGAGCCAGTTTAAAATGCTGAACGATAAACATCTTGGTTAAGGAAAAGACACACATGCAGGTAGAAAGTGGAAAGACTAAAATGTATTGGATTCTTCTTATTTCCAAGAAAATGAAACCCTTATCCAAAGTGACAACACAGTTCATATCAAGAAGAAGCTCTTAAAAGACAGTGACATAAGAGAGTAGACAATTCATATTTTATGTGCCTTTTATATAACTCTTCTGCTAAAAAGGCTGCTCTCATCCAGAGAGACTGATCTATGATGAAATCATTGGAAAAGTTAAGAGCCAAGACTAATTCGTGGTGTAATACTAAGTTAGAAACTTACAGGTAGTTTTTACTAGCAAAATTACCCAATTTTCCAATGCCTTCCTTCCCAAAACCTGGCACTCTTCTCTAAACTCAATCTAGGAGCTTTTTCTTTCCCTACACCTAGTAATTTAGGTGAGCGCCAGTGTGGTGCAGTGGTCTGAGCACTGGACCACAACTCTGGAGACCAGGGTTTGAATCCTTGCTTAGCCATATAAACCTACTGGGTGACCTAGGGCAAGTCACACTCTCTCAGCCTTAGAGGAAGACTGAGAGAACAGCAAATCCTCTCTAAACAAATCTTGCCAAGAAAACCTCAAAATAGATTTGCCATGGGGATGCCATAAGATGGAAATTATTTGGACACACAACCACCAACACCAACAACTCAGGTGGTACTCTGTCCCATCAACCACCAGAATGCTCTTTCTCATGGAGGTAGCCCCCCCTCTCTCTATTGCTCTCTTTTTCACCTTACACATTCAGGTATTCTTTCTCATTCCTTACCACTATGTTCTTTCTCTTCACTCTCTCAGTGTTTCTTTCTTTTTCCTGTTGTTTTTCCTCTCTTTCCACTCTTTTCACTATACTCCCCATCCCACTAACAGGCAAGCATTACTTCCTCTTATGTCTCTCTTCTGTTTTGTCCAAAATGTTATTTACCCACTGTATCCACATAAAGTTGCCTAGAAGATGTGTAGAGAAATGAATATGCCAGGCTTGGCTCTACCTTTCCCTCCATTCATTTAGATTGAGGGAAGTAACAGTGCCATTCTATTCTGCTTTGGTTAGACTTCACTTAGAATACAGCGTCCAGTTCTGGTTACCACATACAAGAAAGATGTTGACAAGCTGGAGCATAAGCTGGAGCATGTTCAGAGGAGGGTGACTAAATGGTGAAAGGTCTGGACACAATGTTTTGTGAGGAGCAGCTTAAGATGATGGGTATATGTAGCTGGGGAAGAGAAGGTTAAGGGGTGATATGACCATCATGTTCAAATATTTAAAGTGAAGTCATATTGAGAATGGAGCAAGCCTGTTTTCTGCTGCTCCAGATACTAGGACCCAAAACAATGGATTCAACCTACAGGAAAAGAGATTCCTTCTAAACTTTAGGAAGAACTTCCTAATGGTAAGAGCTGTTCAACAGTGGAACATGCTGCCTCAGAGAGTGGTCTCCTTCTTGGAGGTTTTAAACAGAGGCTGGATGGCCATCTGTCAGGAGTGCTTTGATTGTATATTCCCGCATGAAAGGGGGTTGGACTGGACAGCACTTCAACTCTATGATTCTATGATGCAGCTGAGAAACCTGCCACATCATGACTAAAGATGGTATGGCAGGCTACAGACAGATTTTAATTAATAGTATTAATTAATCCATTTCAAAAAGCCAAATCTTAAATGTGCACAATTCTAGGGACCCCACAGTATGCATGCCAAATTTCAGGTGTATAAATTACATGAATTGGAATTATGGTGAAAAAAGACCAACAGATGGACAAATATGCACACCTATATGAGGACAGAAGATGCTATCATATCTGATACCGCTTCCCAGAACAAAATATAATCTGCTTCTTCCCACATACCACAAAAGCAATGAAACATCCTGTTAATTGTTTCCCACAAGGCCTGTCTTCAGAAACTGCATTGATTGTTGCAAAAGACATTGCCACCTACTGGACTCATCCAATTTTCCCAATAGGCCATTCTGGTTGCAGTAGTAACTTCATGCAGTTCATAGAATCATAGAGTTGGAAGAGACCACAAGGGCCACTCAATCCTACCCCCTAT
>NW_024809394.1:0-3138 GCF_019175285.1 Sceloporus undulatus | reverse complement strand
TTAAAAACTTAAACCCAAGAAGATAATTCCAGACACTCCTTTCTGATCCACTTAATACCATTCCTTTTCCCTTTTCCTCCTTCTCTCTTTCACTTCCATTGACTGACAGCCAGGAGCCCTCCATTCCTCCTTGCCTCCAGGTGGCACTGTTTCATCTTCTGTCCATCTGCCTCCTTCTCAGACATCCCTATTGAAACCGTAAAGGCTTTCAAAAATATATGATGTTTGAGCCTGATATTAAAGGGGGAAAGTCAACTGTATGGTGAGTTCCCTCAAAGCACCTCATTCTTTGCATCTGACCCTAAGTCAGGATTCTGGTTCATAGGCTTCATTTGCTTCGTTGTTTCATAGCCAAAGGGTTGGAGGAACACATTGGATGGACAGCTATACTACATTTGCCTCACCAGGACTCCTCCATTTGGGCTGTAATGCCTTGTTTCATCCCCAAAAGAATCACTGGCGCCTCCAAAGCTTCAGAGGCGGACTGCATTTGTCGCAGTTCTTATATCTCCCCATCTCTCCAGGTCCAGATGGATTTTGTTGCTAAACAAGAAATAAGGAGAAAGCCCCATCCGAGGAGCACTGTCTGTGCTTTAGGCTGGATTTCAGGGGAAGGAACAGCAAAGCCACCTCTGAGGATGCCTTGCCTGAGATCCATGGCCATCAAGCGACTGTCTGGGACAAAGGGGCTTACAGATGGGCCGCATGCCCTCTCTCTGCCCAGAGGCTGGAACAAAGTGCCGGTCTGTATAGCCTCTAAGTCCCCACCACAGCATTGGATTATGACTCTGGGGAACAGGGTTTGAATCCCCGCTCTGCCATGGAAACCCACTGGGTGACCCTGGGCATGTCACAGTCCCTCAGCCTCAGAGGATGACCATGGCAAACCCTTTCAGAGGAAACCTGCCAAGAAAACCCATTGATAGGGTCGCCCTCAGTCAAAAATGACCTGGGTGCACATAACAACAACAACAACCTAGTTGTGGTTTGAGCCTTGCATGTGGGACTCTGGAGACGTAGGTTCACACCTTAATTCTGCCATGGAAACCCACCGGTTGACCTTGGTTGAGGCACACGATCTCAGCCTCAGAGGCAGGCAATGGCAACCCTTCTGAGAAAAATATTGCCAAGAAAGCCCACGCTTACATGGTTAGTGGCTTTATATATGTATGTATGTGTGTATATATAATGTATGTATGTATGGGTGTATATATATATATATGTGTGTGTGTACTTGCCCCTGCTCCATATCTGGACACACCACACATGGCTTCCTGTTTATGTGAAAGCCACCATGCCATTAAATGAATGGTGTACATGACTGCAGCACACGCACATAGCATGCCGCCACAAGCCCATTCTATCCAATGGGGCTCAAGCTTATGTGGGATTTGCCTTATATCTGGAGCGGATCTCCTGAGTAAGCAAGGCTCCACTGCATATGTGTGTATATGTATATATGTGCGTGTTTGTATATGTGTGTGTGTGTGTGTATATTTGTGTTTATGTGTTTGTGTCTGTATATATATATATATATATATATATATATTTGTGTATGTGTGTATGTGCAAATGTATATATATGTGTGTGTGTGTGTGTGGTGTATATTTGTGTTTATATATGAGTGTGTATATGTACCGTATATATGTGTGCATGTGTGTGTGTGTATATATATATATATATATATATATATATATATATATATATTGAATGGATGGATGGATAGCATTTATGAAGTACCTTCTCTTAAAAACGGATGCAGTCTCTATCCTGAAAAGGCAGGGCCTCTTCTGTCCATCTGCCTCTCCCTTAAACCAAAGAAGTTAATCCCAGAACAGTCCTTTTCCTTTTCCCTTTTCCCTCCTCCTCTCTTTCACCTCCATTGACTGGCAGCCAGGAACCCCGCCATTCCTCCTTGCCTCCAGGTGGCGCACTTTCCCTCCTTCCTTCCTCACATCTGCCGCTCCTCCCCTCTCTCTCCATTCACCTTCCTGGTGGCAGAGACCCCATGGAAGGCGGGGCAGAGGATTGTGGGCGGGGCCATGCAAATTTAGGACCAATGAGAAGAGAGCAGGACCCCAAAGTCTCCCTGAGGGCCAAAGGGTCCCCTGCAAGGCGAGGCTGGAAGGGCAGGAAGGGTTTGGCTCAGGGGTCCAGGAGAGGGTTTTGGCGGGAACACTCTGCAGGGGCTGGAAGGCAGGCAGTGGGGCTTAGTGGGTGGAGGCCTGAGGGCAGGCTCTGGTCTCACTCTATCTTGCAAGAGCGTCCAAAAGTGTGGGTTCATGGGCAGCAGCAGCAATCTGTATAGTGCTTTGTGCTGTCATACTATGTCTATATTGTTTCCACATTATCCATTTTGTTTTCCAGAAGCTTTGTAATCCTTTCAGGGTCCATCCTTTCTGTTGTTATCTGGAGGCAAAGGCTCCACTTTGATCTTCTGCCCATCTCTCCATTTTTGCATCTTGTTCTGTTGGGCAGGATGTGCTTCAAGGATGGAGGACCATTGCCCCCCAAAATAGTACTCTGTCCAGGGGTCAGCATAAGAGGGATGCCCCAAGGAAGAGAGACAAGGACTCCTTGGAACAACATCTCAGGCTCTGCCAAATACATCCCCAACAATGGTCCTCCCTGGCCTGGCAGATGCCTCCTCATTCATAGACCCGACGTGTGAGAAGAGCCATTGAACACCATTTTTAACTCTTCTTTTTTTCTTTTTCACCGCTGCCTGAGCACCAGATGGGCTTTGGAGGACAGCCCAGAGATCAACGGGGCAGACAAAGTGAGTTTAGGGAACCAAAGCTCTTTCCAGAGGAACTATGGGATGGGTTTTGCAGGAAATCCCTGCTTCATGGCTCCCAAAACAGCCCATTCTATTCTATTTCAGTCTGTTTAGCCAGTGTTTAAATCTCTCAATTCTATCCATCCACCTGTCTGTCTCTCTGTCTGTCCAACCATGTATGTATCTATCGACCCATATACATCTATCTATCTATCTATCCATCCATCCATCCATCTGCCCATTCAATATACTTGTCCAGTATATCTGTCTGCCCGTCCAACCATGTATCTGTATATCTATCTATCTATCTATCTCAGGCGATCCATAGTGAAGCAAGTAGTTGCAAAACCAATAGATTG
>NW_024809393.1:0-3138 GCF_019175285.1 Sceloporus undulatus | reverse complement strand
GCCCGTAAAACTCTTTTCCCTCTTCATCTGCACGAATTATTAACCTCTGACCATCCTTTAACCATCCCTCAAAATGGAAAATCAAAATTGCCTTCCCTTTGATGGGTGCATGGTGTCATACAGCTTTCTACAACATGGCATCCTCCAGATGGGATTTGTAGTCCTCCCACCCATCTGGAAGAAGGCTGGCTGGAGAAAGTTAGTGTAGCAGGAAGGGCAATTTTAATTTATTTTCAGCCCCTATCCTGGGGATGAATAATCTCTAGGAGGTGGAAGGGGGATGGCAGGAGGTGGGTTGTTGTATTTTGATGTTGAAATGCAAGTATTCTAATCTGCATGTTTTTATATGATTATATTTGGGGGTGGGGAGGGAAGGTGGAGGGGAATATGGGGTGGGGGAGGGAAATGTGAAACACAGAACGAGAGAAAGAGAGATGACAGTGTGTGACGGTGCAAGATTCAACGAGGAGGGGCAGAAACGGGTAGAATATTTGTGAATTGAAGAAAGAGATGTTTGAAGATGTCAGAAGAATTGAGGGTCACTTGGAGATGTGAATGAGGTTCAGTCTTTTCAGACAGAGTGAAGGAAAGAATACGATAAAGAAGTGAGAGCTGGGGGAAGATGGGATAGGTCTGGATGCATTCAGAAATACCACAAATCTCATGGATATCTGAAGTTCAGAGGTCAATAATTGGAATTCACAGTATATGATAGTGAGTTTGTCAAACTCCCTCTGAACAAATCGTGGCAAGAAACCCCTGTAGTAGTTTTGCTGTAGGGTCACCATAAGTTGGAAACAACTTGAAGGCTCATGATGATGGCAACATATAGAGATCAGTTGTATGGGAGCCAGTTCTTGCCTGCAAGAGTGTGGAAGACCTCCAGTTGAATGCATTTGCCAAAGGTCCCCTTAGAAGGACTTAAGGGTTCCACACTTGAAACTGTCTATGAAAAAAAACCCAACAATTGGTTTGGGGCTTATATGTAGCTTAAGGACTAAAATTCCCAGACTCCCCCAATATCCCATGGGTATGATGGAAGTTATAGTCCCAATAAAATAACTTTTCCAAGCTCTGGATAAAATGCAGGTCCACGATTTAATTCAGAGGGCAGGAGAGAGGGGATTTTTTGGCCTGCTGTTGCCTCAAAATTACCTTGACCCTGCTCCCCAGCCTCTGATTCTACAAAATAATCAGTTGCCTTCAATCTTATCCTCATAGATGTGCTTTAACCAACAAACAGAGGTGGGGGAACAGGAGCATATGGGGCATTAAAAGCAGTGAGGAATAGAAGCAAGGGGGCAGCGGAAGAATGACCCTGGAGGAGTACAACGGTGGAGATTGTTTTGAGGATGGAAGTTGGTTCATTGGGGGGAAGAGGGATTTTACATTTACACATATCAGCTATTGGATGAAAACCACATAATCTATATCTTTGACATGATGCTTGATAGATGTTTTCATATTTGGGGTGGGGAAAGTTTTGGACACTCAAGAATAAAGTTTGATTTAATATACAATTTTAGGGGGGGAGTAAGTTTTTAGTGGGGAGAACAGGAGGGAGATTTTATATTTTATTTCCTTTCCCCCCCATTTCTGAGATGTAGTTTAGTTTTTCACTTTGTGGAGCTCTCATTGTGGCTTCACACACAACAACCAGGAGGCACCGGTGCCTTGTGTTTCCTGTCCTTTTGCAACACGCCTCATTGGAAGGAGAAATGGTCACATCTTCTTTGTTGCTTTGAGAGCCAAATTTCAATCATGTCATCATCTTACAAACAAAGCACAGTTTATTAGATTGCTTTTATGGTGCTCGTTCCATATGCAGTATTGGGCAAAATGTGGCCAACATTTTTATTTGCTGTATTTATTTTGTAACCTATTTGTTCTTGCTCATTTTCTTATTTGGTTCCTTCCATATTGCTTGTTCCTGCCAATTAAAATGTATTAATTCAAAATGGGAAAAGGCAAGGTCTTTCTGAGCCAGGGACCAACTGGACCCTTCTGCCTGATGCAAAATGTTTTTTTCTTTTATTTTCTTTGGGGAGGTAGTGTGATGGACCATTATAAATCCTAATACCAGTTTGTATAAAGAAATGGTGGGTGGGGGTGGGAGTGGGAAATGGGGTGTGATCAAATTATAAACTGCTACAGACTTTTGTATCAACGCATGAATTGAGTAAATAAACTCAGGTGCATGGAATCAGTGTCTGTTTGTTTTTACAAGTGAAGTCTCTATTGGAGATGGTGGTCATTACTGCTTGGCTGCACCAGGAATGGGAAGAATCACGTGGCTCTCCAGAAGTTGTTGGACTACAGCTCCTAGTATTCTTCAGTACTGGCAATGCTGAGTGAGACTAATGGGAGCTGCAGTCCAGGTACAGTTGGACAGTCGTACAATTTCTAGATGTCCTCTAAATGCACTGCTTTTTAAAACTCACAAAGAAAGCCAAATCTTCTATTTTCTTTAGAAAGTACATAGGTATGCACACATTTCCATCTCAGAATTTCTCCTGCTTCTAGTAGCCATAAAAAGAGAGCAAACAGTCTCAGCCACTAACTACTAGTTTGGGACATCTGGCGCACAGGCCATTCCCCTTTTCCAGGTTATGGCTAGAACCAATTTGACTATAATTTTTTTTTTACTGTATGCTGCCAAATTTTATGTCACATTCTTAAGATCTTGCCATTTTTTAAAGCATGTCATAATTCGAATTTGAACTGCAGCGATAAGGGAAGCCATGTTACCCTCAGCCACACGAAAAAACACACAACATACTGTACATTGGGTCCTTGGGATCTGCTGCAATTTGGTTCCCGGCCCCCCCCCCCCATGGATACTAAAAACAGTGGATGATCAAATCCAATTAAATACAGTGGCATAGTAAAATGGTGTTGCTTATATAAAATGGCAAAAACAAGGTCTGCTCTTTGGAATTTACATGTTTTAATTTTTTTTATTACCCAGTACATAGTGCAAATTATACAATCCATATTTCATAATGTACTTTTCTCCCCTCTCCCCCCTCCCAGAAACAGCATTTGGTGGAAATACATTCCAATTAAGTTAACAATCATTATCAGAGATGTGGAAAATATCATTAATTATATTTTTTTACTTCTTCATACCTATTTTAC
>NW_024809392.1:0-3138 GCF_019175285.1 Sceloporus undulatus | reverse complement strand
TGAAAATTTTCCCCCCATACAGTTTGAGGTCTCCAAGAATCTGGAGATAACACAGTCGCACCTGTGCTGCTGAGAGGATGTGCTGAAATGTTGAATAGAAAAGTAAGAAAAATGTACATAAGCAGATACTGTTTAAGTGATGGATGTTGGGAGAAACTGACTAGAGTATGTCTCAGATGCTCACAAATAGAATAATTAATAGGACATGGGTTCCCCTGCCACAGCAGAGCTTTAGGGCACCAATGATTTCTTTTTTTTTTGGGGGGGGGGGCGAATGGCTGTTCCATATCCCTTCCACATTATGTGGAAGCCTTGAACATGGGAATGCTCCCATGAAATTTCTGATTTGTATGTATCACATACAGCATAATCATCTCAAAGGATGTGGAGTGCATGGCTAACCAGTTATGTTACTTCCATGTTGAAACAGTGTACATTAGACCCTTGGTATCTGCTGGGGTTTGGTTCCAGGTCCCTCAGTGGATACAAAAATTCATGGATGCTCAAGTCCCATTCAATACAATGGCACAGTAAAGGTATCCCTTAGATAAAATGGTAAAATTAAAGTTTGCATTTTGGAATTTATATATTTTGGAATATTTTCAATCCATGGATGCTCAAATCCATAGACAAAAAAATCCTTGTATATGGAGAGCCAACTGTACTTGAGGGCCTTCCATAGATAGCTGGTTGACCACTGTGGACACAAAATACTGGACTAGATATGCCTTTGACCTGCTCTAGAAGGGCTCTTCTTATCATATAATCAATGAGAACAGTCATCCAAGTGACAGACCACACAGAAAAAGATGAGATTCAAATGCCTGTCCCAAACACTAACATATATTCACAACCATAAATATAGGCATCATCAGCAGCTATACTGGTTTACAGTTTTGACACATATAATTGAATTTTCTATGGAAGCATTATTGTGTTTCTAGAACACAACACATGCTCCCTTGTAGATTAAGTCAATCAGAAACAGAAGTCTGTGTCTCCGTAAAGCTAACTGTGAACTCCTGTAAAAGGAATATGTTGCAAAAGCAATTACTGCCACATGG
Source organism: Sceloporus undulatus (assembly GCF_019175285.1). Taxonomy (NCBI): domain Eukaryota; kingdom Metazoa; phylum Chordata; class Lepidosauria; order Squamata; family Phrynosomatidae; genus Sceloporus; species Sceloporus undulatus. The sequence continues at coordinate 2,074 of NW_024809392.1, read as the reverse complement.
TGGCTTCTGTATATGTGGTACCTCTTTAAGGATAACGTCTGAACAACCTCACAGTGTCAAAAGGGTAAACTTCAGATTGCATCACAACTACACTACCAAGTCAACCTCATCTTCCCCATAGTATTTCTTCTCTTTTAATCTATTATAAATCTGGGACACATTACTCACAATAAGGCAGGCTACTCCAGCATAATGGCTAAAATAATCCAACTATAACAAATTAGCTGAGCATGAACAGAGCATCCTGACTCTTTAGCATCCATAGGTGGCTTGTCACATTTGTACTAAATCCATATTACCTTTTGTCTTGGATCCAGCAAAAGTTGATTTCTCTTCATGTGAAAGCTGATGGCTTTTTTGATGTCCTTGCCTCTCATGTTTCGGAGCAGAGTTGGGGAGATAAAGTTTTCTATGCCCCAGTCTTTTCTGAAATAAAATATCTTATCATAAGGGGATGTATGTACGGAATTCACTGTACTTAAAATTATGAGGATTTCATTGTTACAGCCTTGATTAGAAATTTTAGATAGATAGATAGATAGTTAGATATTCTTGTTGTTGTTGTTGTTGTGTGCTTTCAAATTGTTTACGATTTATGGCGACTCTAAGGTGATCCTATCATAGGGTTTTCTTGGCAATATTTGTTCAGAGGAAGTTTGCGATACTCCATGACAGGATTGTCTTAGGATGGCAGTAAAACTGAAATTACTTGAAGGCACACAACAACAACAACAACAACAACAAGCGTGTGTGTGTGTGTGTGTGTGTGTGTGTGTGTGTGTTGGCATATCTGAAAACCATAGAAAGAAGGGGGAGAAATTGTATGTTATCATAGAAAAAGTATAAAACTACAAATGTTTGATAGATCAGATGCTTTTCATATCATTGATTAGTTTTTAAAAACAGGAATGTGTGGCGAGAGGGAACAAGGACAAGGCAAATATAGTGAAATTAACATGCACAATAAGTTTAAAACAACCTAAAAGCAGGTCACTTCTGCCCTATTTGATCTAGTCTATGGACAAAGAATCACGATAGAGTTAAATCATAAGCACAATTTAAAATAATAAAAAGCACAACTGAAAAACTGAAAAAGACAAGACCTCTCTCCACAGCAGCCAGAAAACTGACAATTAAAATTAAAAAATGATAGCAGAGCAAAGACTGGTCTGGCTTCCCTTGGCAGGGAGCAGCCACTAAGAAAGCCTTGCACTCTTCATCATCATGTGGGATTTACCAAGATACACCTTTTCACTTACTCTATATACTTCAGAGAGACTTTCTGTGGCTGAGCACAAGTGATGGTCCGTTCCTGTATGTGCAGCGCAGCCAATCTCAAAGCGACACTGCACTTCATCTCGACAGCAAATCTCTCCTGAAGCACATCACTGCAGCTCTGAAATGGTCAGGGCCAGGTTAGCAAGTGGAGAGAAATAGAAGATTATTTGCCTAAACTATTCTCTCCCCACTACCCACTAGACAGGTGACGAGATGTCCTCCTTTTGCAGGACATGTCCTATATTTCAACCTTCTGTCTAGGATGAATTTCAAATGCCCTCCATTTTGAGCATGGCTAAAAAGCCCATTGAGTAACACCGTGTTTGCTATTTCCCTTCAAGAAAATTGTGTACTTGGCAGCCTGTCCTAATTACAAGTAAGATGGATCTTTTTAAGGTCCCCCCCCCCGAAGGAGCAGCACACATAACTTGCACCCAGAACTTGGGGCACATTTGTTTCTCAGAGGGGAAAAAGACAGCAAATATGTTAGGCAATGGGCTGCTTGAGGACATAATACAAATGCTGAAAGGGTCTTTCCCTTAATTTCAGCACAATGGACAAATGAAAGGAATAATTTAAATGTAGGTTTAGTCAAGGTTTTGTTGCTAGTAAAATACAGTATTAAGCATTTGTCTTGCTCACAGTTCTATAAATATGTTGGAAGCCAACAAGGCATTTTAACAAAGGTAAGTTCATCAGAAAAAAATACGGTTGAGTACATAATAAAAATAATAAAAATACAGTACAGTCAGCCCTCCATATCCATGGCTTTTTTATCCACAAATTCAAGCATCCA
>NW_024809391.1:0-3138 GCF_019175285.1 Sceloporus undulatus | reverse complement strand
CCAGAGAAAACGGAGGTACTTGTGATAGGCTCCCCTGGCCCGGGGACGGCGGTGATTCCACCTGTCCTGAACGGGGTTGTGCTTCCCGTGAAGGACTCCGTACGCAGTTTGGGGGTGCTCCTTGACTCGTCGCTCCACCTTACATCTCAGGTGGATGCGACGGTCAGGAGCACCTGTTATCAGCTTCGGCTGATACGCCAGCTGCGTCCCTACCTGGACCGGGGGGATCTAGAAACAGTAGTACACGCTCTGGTAACCTCTTGGTTGGACTTCTGCAATGCGCTCTACATGGGGCAACCCTTCTACCATACCCGGAAGCTGCAATTAGTGCAGAATATGGCAGCAAGGCTGGTCACTAATACACCTAGGACCAGCCATATAACACCGGTCTTAAAAGACCTACACTGGCTGCCTATTCGCTTCCGGGCGCAATACAAGGTGTTGGTTATGACCTATAAAGCCCTAAATGGCTTGGGCCCAGAGTACTTGAAGGACCGCCTCTCTCTATACAATCCGCCCTGCACTCTCAGATCTAGTAGGCAGCAGTTACTGAAAGTTCCAGAGGTTAGATTACAGAAGACCACCAGAAGGGCCTTTTCGACCTCGGCCCCCATCCTCTGGAACACACTGCCTACTGAGCTCCGTTCGGCAACCTCCCTGGGCCAATTTAAAAAGGAGCTAAAGATGTTCTTATTCAGACAGGCTTATCCTTAGGCCTGTCTGAGAGTCCCCCTCTGTGAAAATCTGTGAATTCCCCTCCCCTGATTCCCCTGTTAGCCATATCGAGACATCTAGATCTGGCGCAGTTATGTAATTGTATTGATGGTTTTAAAGTGTTGTTTGTATTATTGTTTTAAACTGTATGAATACATGTTGGAAACCGCCCTGATGCTTGCGAAGGGCGGTATATAAATAAAGTTTTTATTATTATTATTTATTATTGTAAACTTTTGTTTGAACTACAAGCTACACATTTGTTGTTTTGGAGTCAGTCTCCGTTCTTGGGGAAGCACAGACAAAGGGATATTTCTGCTAGTCTGCTAATTTAAAGCTAGACCCTAAAAGGATTGGCTTTGACTATATATATATATATATATATATATATATATATATATTTGTTTCCTTATCAAAGGCTGAAGCCTTAGGAAACTTAAATTACCCTGTAAAATGGGGTACAGGCACATACAGTAAGTCAGGCTGGTCTCACATTCTCCACTGAATCTGAATTTCTTTGAATCCTGCAGGATTTAACCTTTATCTATCTATCTACAGTAAGCCCACATTATACGTTGAAAGCCGTGCCAGGAGAAGGCTTGGCGTGCCCCAGAAGGCATAATGGTGCGCGCACCCATGACGTATGCACCACACCATGCCACGGGCACAACCCCCATTCTTTAGAATGGGGCTCGAGCATACGAGGAATTCCCCTCACGCCATGGGATCCAGAACGGACCCCCTGCATAAGGGAAGAGCCCACTGTATCTATCTATCTAGTTCCTGCACGAGGAGCAGAAAGAGAGTTGTGTCTGGGAGGACATCCTTGACTGGGTGTGTTTTCAAGCTTGGGTGAGTGTGTTGGCTCCTGACTCCTGACATAAGAGTTTACCACATTAAAGTTAGAATGGCCCTTAAGCATTCTTAAAGAGACCGTTCCTGGAACGGGAGGTGTTGAGGAATGCTGTATATCGCACAGCAAGAACGCCGCCGCCGAGCGTTCCCCTTCCGTTCTGGAAGCGTTCTAGAGGGCCGACTTTCGAGAATGCTTGAGAAAGCATTCCTGAAAATCAGCCCTGGGGAACGCTTCCAGAACGGAAGGGGAATGCTTGGCGGTGGCGGCGGCGGTGGCGTTCTCGCTGTGCGATATACAGCTTTCCCCACTGCCTCCCATTCCAGGAACGGTCCCTTTAAGAATGCGTAAGGGCTGTTCTAACTTGAATGCGGTAAACTCCGTGCTCTCAGGGGGTGGGGCTTCTATGAGTCACTGGGGGTGGAGCTAGCAACCTAGCTCTATATAACTGCTGCCATAAGCTTTCAAGCTCAGTCCCTGCACAGGGAGAAGAAGGAGCGCTGTGTCTGGGAGGACTGGGTGTATTTTCAGGATGGATGACAAAGAACTTTCAACTGGGACATGCATAAGAAATGGAAAGGGGGGGGGGAGTCACCAAAAAGGAATTCAGACAGATAGCTAGCCCATGTAGGAGTAAAGTCAGAAAAGCTAAAGTGCAGTATAAGCTTAGACTTGCTAGAGAGGTTAAGAACAATAAAAAGAGTTTTTTGGTAATACCCTCCTCTATATATGGAACAAATTTAAAAAACAAATATATAGGAAAATTCCATTTTGGATATCACCACAGGAAGCCTTTTTTGGAAGATGGCCAACATTAAAAACTTGGTTAAGATATAAAGATTTACTGGGGGGGGGGGACAGAGAAAGTAGAATATGAGCTTAAATCAATTGAAGAATATGGAAATAAATATGCACTGGATTCTATATACACAAATTAAAGAAAGATGTAAGATGGACTTGAAATTAGAAGATTTTGGTGATGATATCAAGGAGTTCGAAAACTTATTAAATTGTAAAGAAAAAGGGAGAACGGCTAAATTATATAAAATTCTGTGCTCATTAAAGCAAGAAAAAGACCCCATTACAGATAACATGATTAAATGGGCAACATATATTGGAAGATATAGAATTGAGTAGTTGGGAACATGCCAGAAAGAAAACACAAAAAGTACTAAGTCATAAAATCTGTGGGGAAACCAGTGGAAGATGGAACAGAGATGGTATCTTATCCCAGTTAAAATAGCAAAAATCTATTAAAGTGTTCAAAACAAATATTGGAAATGTTCATTGAATCTTGGTACACTTTTCTCACATAATTCCTTTGCTGCATGCAGGTCTTCAAGATGGGCTGTTTGAAGTCACTAAAAGTATCGCAGAGGCCAGAAATATCAAACTGGACCCATATTTCTACCAAACTATGCTGCATCCAGACCCGTCCACTTACTGTCCAAGCCAGTTAGTGAGCATAATTCCACTCTGGGGTACCTGTTTAGTGCAGATCTGTTGAATAGGTGGGGACAACTGTTCTTTATGTATCACTCAGGCAAAATGGTTGAATAAGGAGCATCTGC
>NW_024809390.1:0-3139 GCF_019175285.1 Sceloporus undulatus | reverse complement strand
TCCAGTTTCTCAATGTCCTTTTACTGTTATTATTTAGTTAAATTATTTCTAAAATGCATATATAGGGTAGACATTCTATATCTGGACATGTAAAAGGGATCTAGAAATCCAAGTAGACCACAAATTGAACATAAGTCAACAGTGTGATGCCGCAGCTAACAAGACCATTGCAATTTTAGGTTGCATCAAGTAGATATAGTGTCTAGATCAAGGGACGTAATAGTGCCACTCTATTCTGCTTTGGTCAGGCCCCAGCTGGAATACTGTGTCCAGTTCTGGGCACCACAATTTAAAAAGGTAAACTGAGGATTTTATGCAGTAGAAAAATATGTTAACAATCCTATTTGTACTGATATGTAACACCAAATATAGCTTCTGCCACTCTTCATTCTTCTGTCATGGGACAAAACTGATGCCCCAGACAGTATTCTAAGAAGACTCATTATAGCTGACTTTTCAACACTAATTTCAATGCCAATAAAGATGACACAAAAACACACCTGTTGTTTTTAGCAATTTGATGTCCTAAAAAAAGAAGAGAAACATAAAAAAAACCCTATCCCAGTAGAATGCACTGTCATAGAATTTTTATGTCCCTCTGAAGTATATTCTTACCATTGGCAGTAAGAGAGGTGCTGCTGAACACAAACACAGGTTGAGATTGTTAGTACAGTGTGCCCTTGCCTTACACGGGGATCTGTTCTGGACTCCTCCACTTAAGGCAAATTGCACATGTGCTTGAGCCCCATTGAAAATAATGGGGCTTGTGCATGGCATGTGGCGCATGCACCATTTCTCTCTCGTTGCACAGCTTTCAGTGTAAGCTGAAAGCTGCATAAAAGGTGCCCATGTATGACGCGTGCACACTGTACCACGTAGTGTTTGAATATTTCTACATAGCACAGAAAGTTATCCAGTATCAGATTATCCAGGATGGTCAATATGTGCATCAGACCTGCAGAGAACCCCACTGCTCTTTTTTCCTAGTGCACCCACCCTCACCAAACAATGTAGTGTTAGATGAGTGTAAATCACCCCCACACACCAAATTTTAGACTTCAAACATCCTATGTGTGAAGTCCATGTCTTGTTTTATCAATGAATCATGCTCCCAGGAAATGTCAAGAACATGACTGAATGTTAGAATAAGGCATTAGCTTCATTTGTGCCTTGTTCTAAACATCAAAATACCAAAAATCAGACTAATAGGCTGTTTGCACTTGCACTATGGAATTGCACTTCTTGCATGCTTTTGCATGTGGGGGAAGAGTTGTCCCCCAGCCCACTGAAGTTGCCCATCCTTGTATCAACAGCCTGGAAAAACCCAAAATGTTGGATTATTTCATCAGATGGAAAACAGAAAACATCTTAATAGTTCAAAAAGTTGCCTTGGAGTTTATATAGGAAGAAAGGAAGGATATAAATTAAGGGGTCAAACAGACGGCCTGGAAAAGCTGGCTTCCAAGGATAGCTTGGGGACATGGAGTTTTGATGGCGCACACCCCCAAGATGCCTGGAAGTAGCTTTGGGTGATCAGATGAGGGGTGTCTTCAAGCCCTTCTGGGAGTGTGGTGTTTTGATGGTGCATGCTCCCTGAGCGCCCAGAAACCACCCTGGGGTTGTGCCGAGGCCACCTAATGCAGCCCAAAACAAGCCCATAAAGGAGTGGATCTTTTCCGCTCCTTTTTGGGCCAGCGGTCAAATGGATTCGGTCCATGGCATGTGCTTGCCATGGCTCTGGGACAAGCAGCTCTGGGGCAATCTGTTTCGCCCCTGTATTAACTAAGGACATTACCATATGAGCATTGTTCTCATGGCACTCAGACATGTTAAAGAAAATAGAAATTATACATGTTTGTGAGTAGCAATTATTACATGTTATCTTAACTGGACAACTGGAGCTTCTGCTGCCATAATTCTCTCTTCCTGACTCCGCTTTAAGCCCACCTCTCTGCCCTACACCTTATCCAGAATGTTTTTGAAGTTTATTTTATTTTCACTTTTTCATTCACTTCTAGAGCTCTATTACTGTGATTTGCAAAAAGAAAGAAAGAAAGAAAGAAAGAAAGAAAGAAAGGGAGGATTAAAGGGAATCTACCTGCATGGGAATAATGAATTGAAAGAGAGATGGGTGAGAGGAGAAAACAGAGACACCATGTAATTGCCAATATTGCAACTGCCCCAGTAACAACATTTCATACCTGAGGACTACTGCAATTGTGAGCTCATTGATGAATTTTCCCCATCAATGAAAAGGGACATGCTACCCACACTTTGGGGACATACCAGCTATGAGTCAAAGGCAGTGTCATGTACTAAGTATTACCAAAGCCAATTTTTTCCACCTCTAATCACATTTTAAAAGTTGCATGTGATAAATTCCTAATTAAATAAGTATTGAGATTTATGTAAAACAGGCAGAATTAAGAACAACACATTGTTAATATTGTGCAATGTTTCAATCAGAGATAGTGTAAATGTCTGGAAAATTAAATCTCATATCAATCATGAAATGAGAATAAAAACAAGCATAGCAAACAAAAACAATAATATAGGAATGCCTATAAATATTCTGCAATGTGTAAGGTGATCAGTACAGCCTTGCAAACAATCCCACAAATGTTAATAGCCTGCACACACAGAAACACACAGACACGGAAGCAATGGGAGCTATGTTCTCTCTCCAGCAACTGAATGCATTCCATCATAAGTATGAAAGCTCTGTCTTGTCCCCCTCTCATGTTGCTCCAAGTGGATAGCAATAATATAATGCAAAATCCAGGTTAAAGTATACAGTGGGCCCTTGTTATCCTCTGGAGGTTGGTTCCAGGATCCCCTGTAGATAATAAAATCTATGGATGCTCAAGTCTCATTAAGTATAATGACATAGCAAAATGGTGTCCCTTATATAAAATGGAAAATCAAAGCTTGATATTTGAAATGTTTACTTTTTTGAACATTTTCAAGCTGTGGATGCTTCAATCTGTATATTAAAAAAAAATATCTTTCACCACCTCATCTTCCATTTCATATTTCAGCAATATTCCATAAATTTTTCCAATTTGTTTATTTTTAACTTCCAATAAAGTTTCCTCCAATTCTGATTTCTCCTGCTTCAGATCAAATTCAAAATTTCTGC
>NW_024809389.1:0-3139 GCF_019175285.1 Sceloporus undulatus | reverse complement strand
ACTTGATATTTGGTTAGAGCCTATGTGGTGCAGTGGTTTATAGTGTTGGACTAGGACTCGGGAAGAGCAGGTTCAAATCTTAACGCAGCCACAGAAATCTACTAAGTGACTTTGAGCAAGTCACACACTCTCAGCATTAGAAGAAGTCAGTGGTAAACCTCTGAATAAATATTGCCAAGAAAATGCTATGATAAGGTTGCTACAAGTCAATTGATTTGACAGTAGCAGTGGCACCAAATGCTCACTTAGTCTAAAAAAGAAGCATTTGTCAGCTCTTTGAAATCAAAAATCATGAACCAGTGTGGGCGGGGTTGGTGTGGCTGGCTGCATGCTGGGTAGTGAAGTCCTTTTTGAAACACGTGTGCAACAAACTTTCCACGCCGGGTTTGCAAGAACTGTGACTTTTAATTGTAACTAACAACCACAACTTAGTGCAACTTCCCCAAATTCCCAAGTCCCAGGGCAACAATCTCTCAGACTCCTTCTCTACTCCGGCTTCCGCTCCCCGACGTCCTCCGGGTGCTTCTCCCCTCGGGTTGTCCGACCACCTGCGTGTTTTTCCAGGGGTTCTCTCTCAGCCTTCTCCCTCTCCTGCGGTTGAGGCCCTTGCTCCCAATGACTCCCTTTGCTGTCCCACCATTCACTCACTAAGCTTCCTGACTCTGGTATCCTCCAGTGTTCCTCCTCTGGAAAAGGGAAGTCCCCTTCCTCTCGAGGGTCCCGCAGTTGAAGAGTCTCGTGGGGCCCCGGTGGCCTTGGACTTAGTTTGGTTTGCAGGGACACGGGCCGTCCGGCCCTAAGAGGGCTCCGAATCACCCTGTCTCGTCCTAATTCAACCGCCTCTCCCCGTCCTCTTCTTCCGCGTCTGTTCCCTCCTCCCGTGCGCACCTCTCCCTCACCTCTTATCCTCCTTCTTGGCTCCTCCTCTCTCTCCTCTCTTTCCTCCAGCCCCTCCCCTGGGCTCTTCATCCTTATTTCCTCCACCTAATCGCTCTCTCCTCCCCCAACTCTCTTCTCAAGCACCTCTACTCTGCTACAACCAGATAATAAAATATTGAGTTTCACTTCTTAAACTGTTTGTGATTTCCCTGTGAAAAGTGTGTATCTCCCCTCTAATTCTGTCGTGTATACAGTCAGTTCAGAATCACAAATATAGGCATCAGTAGCTTGTGAGGACCACACAAGCAAATTTATTTTTCTGTTACATGTACAAAATGTTAATTTTTTAAAAAGCTTCCTCATGATACATGATAGTCATCAGTATGAAAGAGTGGCCAGCATAATAGCATGCAAAGGTGGAAAAGAAATATTGGCGGGTTACAGATCGCCATAAGGGACGTCCACAGGACGTCCTAGGTGTAAAAAGGGGCGTCACTTCTTGACGCCCCCAAGCCTAATACATCCTGAGGACGTATAAGATGATGGTGCCCCATCTACATGGGGGCTGCCATGATGGCATCATGAACGCACCGCCTTCAAATGAGGCAGCGCGGACGTGACGCTGTCACGCCGCGTGAGGGCGCTTAGTGCGCCCTTTCGTGAGTGCAGGAAGGAGCTCCGAAACGGAGCTCCTTCCTGGTCTTGCGTCGCTGGCGCAGCCTTTAGATGGGCCCCTTTCTCCGCCTCCCTGCTGCCGCGGGGTGTCCTTGGGGCTTCAAGCCCCAAGGACACCCCTTTCCAGGCCTCAGGGAAGTGGCCTTTTGCCGCTTCCCCACGGCCTGGAAACGGCAGATCGGGGCCTCAGCGGCTGCTGTTCTGGCTACTGAGGCCCCGATCCGGCGGGGAAAGGGGTGGGTGCAGTCCGCTGCTTTTCGGCAGTCTGTAATGCGCCATTATTATAAAGGCTTATCTGGTTTTGATGCTAAAAGATAATGGGTTATAGAAGAGTTTCACATACTCTCTCATAGAGCTGGGTTGGATGACTGCTACTCATTATATTTGAAATGAATTCACCTCCATCAGTTTGGGTTTGAGAAGATTTGGACATTTTGATGCTCTATTCCTCTTTTGTATTCAGCTGTAGTATTAATTTTTACAGAGATAAATCTCTGAGCACACTTTTCCATCATAGTTTTCTTCCTTAGCATTGTTTTGAACTGGGCAAACTAAATGAATCAAGTTTCTTTTCTTTTTTTTACATCACTACTGGCAGACTTTAATTATTGTATCTCCTTTTTTGCATTCTCTATCATTTTTTGAATTAGGGTAATTGACCTGTGAAACATAGAATTCTATACATTTTTCTAGTAGCTACCTCACCTGGTAGCTGTAAATATTAATGAATAGTAAAATGTTTAATAAATAATAATAAATAAAAATTTTATTTTTATACCGCCCTTCCAAAGATCAGGGCAGTTAACAACAGTAAAAACACAAAATATACAACCAGATTAAAACAAATACACAAAGCAGAATAAAAAAACCCCATTAGCCAGTCCTCTTTGCCACAAAAGAGGAAGGGAGGCCCACTGGACTTTAGTCGGGGAATGCAACCTGAAATAGAAAGGTTTTTAGATCCTTTCTAAATTGGGCCAGGGAGGTGGCCGAGCAGAGCTCTGTGGGCAGCGTATTCCAAAGGGCCGGGGCGGCGATGGAAAATGTCCTCCTCGTAGTGGAGGACAACCTAGCCCCTGGCGCCCTAAGTAGTTGCTGCCCAGATGTTCTGAGGGTGCGGGACGGAATGTACGGGGAGAGGCGGTCCTTCAGGTATCCTGGGCCCAAGCCATTTAGGGCTTTATAGGTCAACACCAACACCTTATATTGTGCCCTGAAGCGAATAGGCAGCCAATGCAGGTCTTTAAGCAACGGTGTAATATGGCTGGCCCTGGAAGTACCAGTGACCAGCCTGGCTGCCATATTCTGTACCATTTGTAGCTTCCGGGTTTGGTATAAGGGTTGCCCCATGTAGAGTGCGTTGCAGAAATCCAATCTCGAGGTTACCAGAGCATGTACTACCATTTCAAGGTCCATCTGGGCCAGGTATGGGCGCAGCTGGTGAATAAGCCGAAGCTGATAACAAGTGTTCTTGACCGTCGCATTCACCTGAGCAGTCAGGTGAAGCGACGAGTCAAGAAGCACCCCCAGACTGCGCACAGAGTCCTTCACAGGAAGCGTGACCCCGTTCAGGACAGGTGGAACT
>NW_024809388.1:0-3139 GCF_019175285.1 Sceloporus undulatus | reverse complement strand
CCCCCCCCCCCAGTCTCTCTATGATGGTGACCTCCTTGCTTGTAAATGAGCCATCAACGTGGAGATGCGATCAACATTGGTCTCCAGTGTTGATATGCGGCAGTCAAAATGCTCCACTACAGAGTGAAAACGCTCCACCGTCTGCACTAGAGCTTCCACTGCATGGGGAAAGAATAAAGGAAAGATTTATTCTTCAGTGTGCCTTGTGTTAAACATTTCCAAAAATACTATGACTTTTTCATTACAAATACTGAAATTTCTTATTTTGAATCTTAGAAATTCTGCCCACGCCAAACATAGCCTGCCATGGCCCACCCAATTGGGACATTCCTGGTCACTTCTGCTGGGCACGGGGTGTGCACCATTTCTGGGCAGTGTGTATACTTTTACTTTGCAAGTACAACCTCTTAAAAATCTAGTATGTATATAGCAAGATTTAAAATGTATAGGTCAGTGCTATGGAAAAGGGAGAAGTGCATATTGCACAGTCCAAGTACTTACAATCATCACAAAGCACTTGCAGCAATGCTGCCAATTGTCCTCCTGCAGCATCGGGTGCAAGTACTGGCTGTTCTGGGAGTGCTGCTTCTCCCTGTCTTGCCACTCCTGGGGAAGGCAGCACTGCATCGTCCTCTGTAACAGGTGCAAAGAAAGGCCGCTTTAGTGCTCCTGCTAAACTAATTTCCACCCAGAAGAAAACAACAGTTTTCCTGAGGTGCAACGTCACTGTTGGTAAACTTACCATCACTCTCCTCTGCTGCTGCTAGATCCACTTGTGCTGGGGACAATCCAGATGAGGGATTCTCCTCATTTGGCATCTGTGTGCAGATAGAAAACAGAGTTGAAATAACATATGATTTGCATTACAGCTGTTGGTCATGGTTCGTAGTGTTCATGTTCAGATTTGTAAGGGGGGGGGGTTAAAACAATTGCCTGAGCTGCCCGCCAGTCCTTCTGCGGTCTCTTACGCTTTCTCCCCGACTTCCCTGGCACGTGCAGCCTCCCGTCGCACTGTAGAGAAAATATAGTTGGTCACTTTGCCATAAAAGTGGCCTTTGGCAAAGACAGTGCAGTAGGTAGGCCTTGGACTAGAAAACTTCCAAGCAGTAGATCCTCACAAAGTTTCCTCTGAACACTAGATAGCACAGAGTGCCTAGTGTTGCCAGATTGAAAAGTGGACTTTGTTGTGTACCTTTAAGTCTTTCCTGTCTTAGGGCAACCCTAAGGACACACTATCATGGCAAGGTCTTGGCAAGGTTTGTTCAGAGAAGGTTTGCATTGTCTTCCCCTGAGGCTGAGAGAGTGTGACTTGCCCAAGGTCACACAGTGGGTTTCCATGGCTCAAACACTCAAACCACTAAACAATCCTGGCTCTCCTCCCATACTGGCAGTTTGATTAATCCTTGGGTGATGATGAATCAGTTGCCTTCAAGCTGTTTCCATCCTATGGCGACCTTGAGAGGAACCTATCCCAGGGTTTCCTTGGCAAGATTTTGTTCAGAGAGGATTTGCATTTCTAAGATTATATTTCTGTCTTCCTCTGGACTAAGGATCACCTAGTGACTTTACATGGCTGAGCCAGGATTCAAACCCTGGTTTCCCAGTGTACTAGTCCAATACTCAAGACAACTACATCACATTGGCTGTTCTTCCATACACAATGTCACATTCCTAGGTGGCTGCATGAAGATGGGACAGTTGACTTGTTGTGTACCTTCACGCTGTTTTTCACCTTTCCCGCTAGAGCCGTTATCATACGAGGGAAATGTACTCCTATCCTGAAGGGAAGGGAAAGTAGACCCAATTCGAAAGTAAGCCAATTCACATGATTCACACACGAAGAGCGAAACTGTGGTCATTCCAAAGGGAAAGCAGAGTGAGTGCAAAATAAATGATCACAGCAGTACATACAGTACCATACGGATTCACCAATTCGAATTGGCACCCTTGCGCATGCTCAGTGAGGCTCTGAATGCATCATGAACCTTTGCACTTCTGGGGTGAAGAAGGGGGCCACTTCCTGGTTCCCGTTTCACATGAATGCTAGCTTCATGTGAATATTGCTTCGTGTTTCTTCTTCTCTATGTATATACATACAGGGACATGGAAGCACACGCACATATCCCCATATATTTGTGTGCACATATACATATGCATGCACACATAACCCCACTCTCCAATGAGTGAACCATGGGCATGGACGGGCAGATACATATATGGAAATATAAACATCTATATATGTGTATCTGTGTATAGGTATATACATATAAATATGTACATGCATGCATATATATATGTGTGTGTGTGTATGCTCCGTTTTTGCATCCAAACAATCTGCCTTTCCATGGGATTTATGTTCCTTTTAGCATCCAAAAAAACCTGCCTTTCCATGGGATTTATGTTCCGTTTTTTTTAAAATCCAAACAACCTGCCTTTCCATGGGATTTATGTTCCGTTTTTTGTGTGGATCCAAACAACCTGCCTTTCCATGGGATAACAGCAATTGCATGTGATAATCTCTTGTGAATTAATGTGAATACGCATGATTGGTCTTGGGATGACATTGGATTGGCAGTGATTTGCCTGGAAGTTTTCATCGTGTGATAACAGCCTAAGAGGCACTTATCCCAGGGTTTTCTTGGCAGGATTTGTCCGGAGGGGTTTGGCTTTGTCTTTCTCTGAGGATGAGACTGTGTGACTTGCCTAAAAATTTATCCTTCAGTGTGTCTTGTACTAACCATTTTTAAAAATACTATGACTTTTTCATTATGAATGCTGAAATTTCTTATTTTGAATCTTAGAAATTCAGCCCACGCCCAACATAGCCTGCCATGGCCCACCCAGTTGGGACATTCCTGGTCACTTCTATTGGGTACCGGAGTGTGCACCATTTCAACTGTCTTCCTCTGGCCTGGAGGGAGTGAAAGGACAGACCCAACATCATTGGGCCTGAAGAAGAAGGCCCTCCCTCCATGCCAACTGTCATCTTCTGGGCTGGGAGTAGGGTTGCCATAACCCGGCTGCACCTGTGTATTTCCTGATTTTGGGGGCCCTGGACCCCTCCCGGCACGAGTGCAGCCCAAAAACCGGGACCCCCCCCCCGGTTGCAGCCGAGTTGCTGCGGCCTGCAGGGCCTCGC
>NW_024809387.1:0-3139 GCF_019175285.1 Sceloporus undulatus | reverse complement strand
CCCCCTCACGCGATTCAACTTCTTGTTGAAGATCTTCTGTTTGGGAGTGTGTGGGGTCTTAAAGGGTGTCATGAGCCACTTCCGAATGGGGTAGGCATAGTCAGCCAGTATCAGGGGCCCGATCTGCTGGCCTCTGATGTTGATGCTGGGGTTCCCTGGCACATAGATGCCAGCCTCCATGGCCTCGTAGACGAGAGAATTCCGTGCCACCCTGGCATCGTGCGCTGACCCATGACATCCGAGCTCCACGTCCACAAATCTTCCTGTGTGGTCACATGTCCCTTGCAGGATGACAGAATAGGAGCCCCTTCTGTTGACATAGGCATTCCTCAGCCCCAAGGGTGGTATGATCAGGCAGTGACAGCCGTCCATGAGGCCAACCACTTGTGGGAAGCCGCGGCGACCAAAGGCATCCATAATCTGTGGGGGAAAGGAAGGGAGAGAAACAGAGGAATTGAGATGACAACTCTTTTACACATGCGCAACTGCACCACAGCAAGAACAGCAAATGTACAGTGAGGGGGTGACACTTAACACAGAATATCATAGAGCTGCCAAAGATTAAAGGGAAGGTGGTGTGGCTGTCCCTACCTCACATGGGTTCCCCAGGTACACGGTCCTTGATAGCAGCAGCTTCTCCATGGCCAGGGCAAACTCCACCACGATCTCCCCCACGATGGCAACGCCAGTCCCAAACAGCGCCGCCGTCACAATGTAGGTGGATTTGTGTGCCAGTGAAAAGACACCAATGGCCACTCTCTTCTCCACCGGGATGGCTTTCCTCATCACTGTGTCTGCCTTCTCCAGTTCTGGGCGCAGGATGCCCACTAACCTGTGGAAGAGGGCACGGGGCATTCGGAAGAAATGCCTCCATTGCTCGTCAGACCATATGGTTGAGACAAAGTTGTCCCACAAGTCTTGAGATGCAGGGACCTTCCAGCATCAGCAGAGACGTGCCACTCTGGCCAGGGCCATGGCACCGCCAACAGTAGCCTGATGAAGCGCTATGGCAGCCACTGCCATTCGCTGTTCTGTGCCATCATCATCATCATCACTGCTGCTGTCATCCAAGTCTACAGCTGTCATGGTGGTGGATGATGGGACCTCCATTGCAGCGGCAATGGAGGCGGAGGGGGCAGAGGAGGTGGGGAAGACAGCGGTGGCAGCGGCGACAGCTGTGGCTGTGGATTGCAGCTTCAGGAAGACCACAGGGAACAAAAGAGAGGAGGCATCCATGATGCCAGTGGTGGCACTCGCAATGTGCAAGCGGGCAAGGATGCCAACATCAGCTGATCACCAGCTGGCAAGAGGCCACCTTTGTTCTTGGGCAGGGCGGGGAGAAAAGTTTAAAGGGGCCTGGGCGCTTTAAATGTGCACATGCGCACTTCGCAGCCAGCAAAAGGGAACATGCCGGCTGGTGCTGAACTGCTGCAGCTGCGCACTTCTCATGCGGCAAAAGAAAAAAAAAAGCAGCGGTTTGGGCCGCCCGTGCGGAAGCTGCCTCTCTCTTTGCGGCATCCTCCAAGGCGGCGGTATGGAAGCTACAGGTCCGAAACGGACCCAGGTGAGGCGTCTTCATTGCCCCCCGTGTGGAAGCCCCAACACCTGAAGCACGCCCCCGGGGTGGGCCGTCTGGAGGCTCCGTATTCAGCTGAATACACCTCCAAGACGTCCTCCCCTGCCCATCTGTAACCCGCCTAAGAGTTGAAGGGCAACTGCCCTCTCAATCACCTTGTTTAGAAATGAAAGATGGGAGACCGATTTGTAATTGTTCATGTCCAAGGGATCTAGAGAGGGCTTTTTCAGAAGTGGCCGTGCCTCTGCTTCTTTTAAGCAACATGGAAAATAGCCCTCCCTAAGGGCCTGAACAGACAGACCAAAATAAAGCTGCTTCGGATCACTTTGGAGGTATGCTGTTTAAATGCTGCATGCGTCCTAAGATACCAGAAGCCACACCAAAGCCATGCTCCAGTCCTAAGACTGGAGGGTAGCTTTGGTGCAGTTTCTGGCCTCTTAAGATACATGTGTCATTTAAACAGCATACCTCCAAAGTGACCCGAAGCAGCTTTATTTTGACCTGTCTGTTCAGGCTATGAGATGCATATATGATATATCTCAGGTGTCCTAAGTGCATCTCCTCCTTGGAGGGCCAGCCATGAACGGCAAGGGTTGAGAGGGCAAGTCATCTTCACACTTCCGAGGAGCTTGTCCATGTCCTCAGTACTCATAGATTCAATGATCCAGTATGATTGTGTTCACGGAGTCACTGTACACCTCACCTATAGCCTCTGCAATGATGCCGGTGTCCAAGTTGGCTCTTATCTGAGAGATTTTATCTGCCATATGTTCAATTAAAGTGTCACAGTGAGCTGTGGAAGGCTCTAATAATGGGTTCTGGGGGGAAGGTGCCTGAGTCAGGTCCCAGATGTCACCCTCCCACCCCCCGCCCGACTTCAGCACTCCCTTTATGCTTTTCTTTCCTTGGCACTTTCTCTACAACTCCTCCTTTAACCTACATCAATTCAAAGGGATCCAAGACCCTTTCTCCATGTTCCCAAAATGGGGGGGCAATCTTTTTGGGGCTATAGCTGCTGGTCCTCCTCCACAGGGATGTTGTGAAGGACAAGGTATGTATTTGTGTGGGGGATGCCTAATCTGGATCCAGAGGGACCTCTAAACCTAGTTCCCAGGTTGCTAGGAGGGGGTTCCCCTAACTTCAGAAGGGACTTTGAGTTCCTCCGTCTCCTTCCTCTTGGCTTTGGCATAACCTGGGCTCTTCTCTCCCCCCCAGACAGAGCCCTCTCCCCCCAAGAACTCACAGAAAACTCCTCCCTCGCGAAAAACGTTGCTTCCAATGCTATCCTGAGCGATGCTATTTATTTGGCACATAAATCTCCCCCAAATGAGGCCTCAGAAGGGAAGCTCTCTCTGCTGCCCCACTACCGTTCAAGGAGGGAGGGGTACCCTCAAAGCCCTTTTTACCTTTGGATCCCCCTCCTCTCCCCTCCATGGCCATGCCAACGCTTCCTCATAATAACACCCAAGTACCTGGGCCCCCAAGGAATCCACAGAGCAGGGGGCAGGGAAGGAGAGAGGGAGATGAGACCTGGCAGGCCCCCTGCATTTCTTTGGGGGGGGG
>NW_024809386.1:0-3139 GCF_019175285.1 Sceloporus undulatus | reverse complement strand
AAAACAAAAACAAAAACCCTACTGATGCCCTTTACTGGCCATTGAAGAGTCTTGTTTCTATAATAAAAATATTCATAACGATCATCTGATTATTAATAATATATTGATATTAATACTAAATCCTGATGATAATGATAATATGAGCACACATATTCTTAGAATATCAGTGTTGTATGTAGCATATGAAAAAGGGACCTGTTTCAAATTGCAAGGAGTTTACAAATTTGCATGAGTGACTTGCATGAGAAAGCAAAGGGGAAGGGAGATAAGAAATGCAAACATAAAAAGGAATGAATATGGACAAATAAGTAGCAAATTTTATCTGGGGATGGTTACAAAAGGACGTTATAGAAAAGGGGAGCCTTTGAATTAACCAACTAAAAATGTCTTGTGTTGCTTCAGTAGTGTACCCAAGCTAAAGCATAGCTTGATCTCTAGTAGAAAGATGCCCAGAAGGCAGTGAATGGCCACCAGGAATGTCCCTTTTCATGACCTCATAAAGCACAATAAGGTCATTTCAAAATGGCTGCAGTCAAGTGGTTGTAGCATTCACAACAGAAGACGAAGGAGGTGGTGGATTATCTTACCACTTCTCCCCCCATGTTTGCTCATGGTTATTTGTGTTGTTTTGCTCATAGGGGGATGTTTTAGCATCTTTTACTATTTGAAACACAATTGCTGGCAGGGACAGTTGCTCTTGGCAGGATTCCCACTCATTTCTCTTCACAGCAAGCAACTCTTGAGGCTACAGAGAGGATGGAAGGCAGCATGCAGATGGATGGGCCAGGAGGCATCAAAGAGGAAGCAGCCAGCTGCTTTTTATCAGCTTTCCTGCAGAACAAAGAATTCCCTCTCATGTAGTTGGGGAATTAGCAGCTTTCTATAAACCATTGTCAGCTTTCTTTCCCCTGGCATGATCCATCCTGCATCTTCCCACAGGCCACACAGGTAAGGGGAAGAAGAGGTCTCTTGAGCATAACTTTCCCCTGTGACCAAGCTTATAGCAGTGTCAACTCAATTTTAGTGTTCCTACTTTTCAGTAAACAAAATGAATGCCAGGAGAGCACCATCATGTCCTTAATGCTGGAGGAAGCTTAGCCAGGCATGCACTCACTCAGTGCAATCTGAGCACATTGGTTAAACATCTGACTATATTATTCATTATTTTTATTTTTAAGAAAAGAAGCTGAAACACAAATGCAAGTTGGGTATGGACTAACATTTTTTTTAAGGATAGAACATGGATCACATCTGCCATTTCTTTTATCTCTTTTCTTTTCTATTTGAATAAAGCTCTATTGTAGTACATTATATGAAGGGAGTCAGGGTTTTTTGGTCTAGCAGGACCTTTGGGGAAAATAGAATTAACAGGAAAGTCAATGAGCCTTTTCTGAGGGAAGGGATTGTTGCTCAGTTAATCCCTTGTGCAATGTTGTGGTCCATTCAAATGTGATTGGTTGAGAAATAAGATTTCAACTGCTTGTAATTTTAACACGCTTTGTAAGACTTGATGTTGTGCTTTTAACTTCCACTTGTTGAAGTTTATAATAATTTACAAGGTCTACTGGGGAGGTTTTTTATTTAAAAGGGTATAGTTCTCTAGTAGAAAGAACGAAAACCAAACCCTAGCTAGCTCTGAGAACTAGAGTAATAGGAAACCAAGGCATGAGAAATACATGGTTACATTGCTTTTCATTGTCACATCATGGTAAAGCTGGTCTTCTACTGATGAAAGATAGGTAATTTGAACCAAGACTATTCCCATGTCCTTTCTGTGTGTAGTCCTACAAATGATAATTAACAGAGCTGAATCTGCTATTAGGTAGAATGAGGCAGCTGTCACATAGCAGATCTTGAAGGACATCTTCACAGTCCCAGCCTTCCATCCCAAACTTCTTGGTCATTCTCCTTTGGCAGAGGATGTTGCTGTGTGTCTTAGACCTCTTAAACTAGCAAGATGTCCCCAGGTGGAGGAGGGGACACTATCTTGTCAGTACTGCTGAAGTAACTTTCTGTTGCTGGTTCATTTGGCTCTTACACATAGAATTATGATGGTGGTGGTGGTGGGGTTTGTTTTGTCTAGGGCAGGAAAATATCTTGGTCTGGTCATGTAATTCAAGACTATGCTTCTCTCTGGTGTGGGCTTCCAACACAGGTTTGTATAAAGTTCTACCAGGCAGATCTCTACAATGTCTCCTCCCTTGTCCTGCCTCCAAGCCCACCTTTTAGCTGTTCCATCCCTTCCCCCCAGCCAACACAACTATTTACATCTGGTAGCAAGCAGGGGCTGGTAGAGAAGCATTCAGCTGTGTTTCCACAGCTGGACATTCATAACTGATGTCTCAAGAAACCAGGATGGATGACTAAGGAACTTTGAACTGAGATGACTTTTAAACGGAACATGTACAAGAAATGGAAAAAGGGGGAAATCACCAAAGAGGAATTCAAAGAAATAGCAAGCACATGTAGGGATAAAGTCAGAAAAGCTAAAGTGCAAAATGAACTCAGGCTTGCTAGAGAGGTTAAAAACAATAAAAAGGGCTTTTTTGGATATGTCCAGAGCAAAAGGAAGAAGAAGGAAATGGTAGGGCCACTGCGTGGAGAAGATGGCAAAATGCTAACAGAAGACAGAGAAAAGGCAGAATTACTCAACACCTTCTTTGCCTCAGTCTTCTCAGAAAAGGAAAAGGGAGCTCAACCTGAGGATAATGGAGCAGAGGATAGAATAGGGGAATTTCAGTACAAAATAAGTAAAGAGATAGTAGAGGAATACCTTGTTAATCTAAACGAATTTAAGTCTCCAGGACCAGATGAGCTCCATCCAAGGGTATTAAAAGAACTGGCAAATGTAATATCAGAGCCATTGGCAATAATATTTGCCAGTTTATCTTGACCCATTTCAAATTGGCTTCAGAGCAAGCTACGGAGTTGAGACTGCCATGGTCGCCTTAGTCGATGACCTCCATCTGGCAACTGACAGAGGAGATATAACTCTGTTGGTGCTCTTGGACATCTCAGCAGCCTTCGATACCATCAACCATGGTATCCTTCTGGAATGCCTGAGAGAATTGGGTATCGGGGGCACTGTGCTCCAGTGGTTCCGGTCCTATCTCTCAGGAAGGTTCCAGATGGTGAGGCT
>NW_024809385.1:0-3140 GCF_019175285.1 Sceloporus undulatus | reverse complement strand
CCCTTCAGGCCTTCTGCTCAGTCTCTTCACAGAAGGCCTTTCAAGGGCAGGGGAGGCAGGGCAAGCTCCCCCATTTTCCTCCTCATTCTTCATTTATTGGTAAACTGTTATTGATCTATCAAACTCTGTGGCTGTAAGTAAAAAAACAATATTTCTTTTTAGTTTGTACCATGCCTTTCTCTGGATAATAGGCCTCCAGGCAACTAATAACACATTTAAAACAATCTAAATCAAACATTCAATCCCCAACCCTTAGAATGGAGAGAGAGACAAGGACTTCCCAGCAAAGAAAAGATCTTTAACCCAAGAATCCTGCCTCCTTCCCAGAAGACAAAAGGCATCAGAGAGAGAGGTTTGAACCCAGGAAAACTGGCTTTGGGCACTCTTTCTTCATCAGCTGAACAATGTAAAATTCAGAGGAGGGAGGGAGGGAGGGAGGGAGAGAGAGAGAGAGAAAGAGAGAAAAAAGAGGTGAAGAATTATCTCAGGAAGAACAAGCAGATTTACCACTTAAAGAGACTCGGGAGCTGCCTAAAGAGCAGCCAGGCTCCTTCTCTCTCCAGGAGGCTCCCCTTCCCTCCTGGGCTCCCAAAGGATGCAAGTGCAACACCTACCCCTCCAGACTCTCCTGCCTGGGAAGGAGATTCGCACTCAGGACCGGAAACCCTTCCGCCTGCTCCTCCTCCTCTTCAATTGTCTTTTTTCCCTAGGAATGCATTTCCTTCTTTTTAACCCTTGGGATGCCAAAGAGCTCCTTCTTCCTCTGGGGATCCAGTATAGAATCATAGAGTTGGAAGAAACCACAGGTGCCATCCAGTCCAACCCCCTGCCATGCAGGAAATCGCAATCAAAGCATCCCCAGCAGATGGCCATCCAGCCTCTGCTTGAAGACCTCCAAGGAAGGAGACTCCACTACACTCCGAGGGAGTTTGTTCCACTGTCGAACAGCCCTTACTGTCAGGAAGTTCCTCCTAATGTTGAGGTGGAATCTCTTTTCCTGCAGTTTGCATCCATTGCTCGTTGTTCTAGTCTCTGGAGCAGCAGAAAACAAGCTTGCTCCCTCCTCAATATGACATCCCTTCAAATATTTGAACAGGGCTATCATATCACCTCTTAACCTTCTTTTCTCCAGGTTAAACATCCCCAGCTCCCTGTTCCTCATAGATCATGGTTTCCAGACCTTTCACCATTTTAGTCGCCCTCCTTTGGACACGCTCCAGTTTCTCAATGTCCTTTTTGAATTGTGGTGCCCAGAACTGGACACAATATTCCAGGTGGGGCCTGACCAGAGCAGAATATAGTGGCACTATGACTTCCCTTGATCTAGACACTATACTTCTATTGATGCAGCCTAAAATTGCATTGGCCTTGTTAGCTGCCGCATCGCACTGTTGACTCATGTTCAACTTATGGTCTACTTGGACTCCTAGATCCCTTTCACATGTTGTCTCCTTTAGCCAGGTGTCCTCCATCCTATATCTGTGTATCTCTTATCCTTTTTTTAAAATTAACTTTTTTTCAGTTTTCAGTAGCCCTAAGAGAACAAAGACACTGACACAAACACACCATTGAAAATGGTCCCTCCTCTCCTCCTCTGTCCAGCTGGAGGCCTTTTAGCAGCATCAGCCTTGAAGGTGGCCAAGGAAGGATGGAGGAATGCAAGCTTTCCAGGTGAAGCTGCAGCATCAGCCTCTCTGCAGGAAGCAAAACCAAAAAGCTGGAGCTGGGAAAGAAGGAGGGTTTGCTCTGGGTGACTCTTCCATGGCTGAATGTGTGGAAAGACAATGGCAGCTCCCTCCAGAATCCTTGACTAGTGGAGCGTGTGTGAAGGGCAAAACAGAGGCTGCATCCACACTGCTGAAATAATCCAGTTTGACACCACTTTAACTGACATGGCTCAGCGCTAAGGAATTCTGAGATCTGAGCTTTCTCTGTCAGAGAGCTCTGATGCCGCAACAACTACAGTTCCCAGAATCCCATAGCATTGAGCCATGGCAACTGAAGTGGTGTCAAACTGACTTATTTCTGCGGTGTGGATGCAGAATAAGAACAGCAGCAGCTTAACAAGAGGCAGACCTGTGACTAACATCATCGTATCATTCTTTTACCAATCTGATTTTAACACTTTTGCCACAAAATGTATCACTGTTTTTTGATTTGGGGAGTTATTGTGCATTGCTAAATGGCCAACATGGCTACCCTAGATATGTCCCTTTGCCTTATTACCCTCAGGATCCCTCCTTGGATCTGGTTTTCTGGTATCAAAACTAAGTAGCTGTGCTGCTCAGTGGGTTCAGTGTAGAAAAGCAGGATGAAAAGCCCTCTCTTTTTGATCTTGAATTAAAACAGTCAGACACAGTTGTAGAAAATAAAAGCAGTAAGGATTTATTATATAACAATCAGGTTAAACAATAACTGCTACTACTGGGAAAGTTGAACCTTCTTAGATCCTAAATCATAAACTGTTGCCTTTTCAATATAATTTCTGTATTAATAAAGTCATGTTTCAAACCAAGGTCCAGATCCAAACTGATCTTGGAATCAGGGTCAGCTGTAGTTGGTACTTGGATGGGACGCTGCCAACAAATACTAGGAGCTGAAGGTTATATTTCAGAGGAAGGAACTAGCAAACCATCTTTACATATTCCTTAATAATAAGTCCTTAGGAAGTTCATGGGGTTGTTGTAAGTCAAAAATTGAGTTCAAGGCACATACATTCATACACAAGGTGGGTTTTCACTGAGACTCCCTCAAGGCTACTACTTTGTTACCTATTTGGTGACTCTGTCCCTTTTAAAATATATATCTGAGGTTCAGGTAACTACCATTCCATATTGTAAAGGTCTTGGGGTTGCCTTGTCAACTGTTCCTATGTTTCCCCTCGTATCAATATTGCCTTCAATTTAACATGTAGTTTAACTTGCATTTTAATGCTTGAGTTTTGTTCCTAGCTCCTTCTTTTGAACTTTATTTTTGCTTGTTTTCTAGTTACTGTGGCAATCTCTTAGTACAACGTTTACTTCAGAAATTGCCTGAATGAGTTCAGGGTTCCTTCCAGCCTCTTTTCATGGATGGAAAGTGAACTTCATCTTCTGACTGAAATTTCCCACAGCAAGGCACTGAAACCCTTTTCACATTCT
>NW_024809384.1:0-3140 GCF_019175285.1 Sceloporus undulatus | reverse complement strand
TTGCAAGGCTGGAAGCATTTTAAGACCCTGAGTGCCGTAACATATAGTCTGGGAGTGTTATAAAAGCTGGATTTGGGATTTGCAGCCACTGGTTAAGTCTCCTCGCCTGGGAGGTATTAATGCTTAAGTTCCTACATCTTAGGAGGATTCGGCACTGAATGTTAATGCTCCTGAGGAGTGCTATTTCGGTCGTTTTTCTCTGGAAGTTAACTTGAGGACAGTAAGGAGATTGCTTTTGAGTCTCTGGCTTCGACTGCCAGAGCTAGGCAAAATTCTGGCTTTAACAGACCATTTCATCTTGGACGTTGTAGCGGAAATACCTGCAACAGCTTCGTACAAGGAGGATTAGGGCGAGATGGGTTTCATAACGCTAACCTTTGTGGCCTGTTCCTCCCAGAAGCTTCTGCAACTAAGTTTTTGTCTCCATTGGTGCTGAACTTGCACAACCTTGGCTTCTGGGTATGTTTATCGCCAATACATGCTTGGCACAACCTTGAACGCAGGGAGCAACCACCCCTAATTTTGCAATCTTCTACCCTCAGCACTGCATTTTATAAATGCTTTAAGTTCTGGCTTGACACAACCAAAGTGTAAGTTTCCAAAACCGGAATCACACGGCCCTCCAGATATTCATGGACCGCAGCTCCTAGCATTCCTAGGCTGCTGGGACTTGTAGTCCCAGGATCTGGAGGGTTGCTTGAATCTCAGCCCTAAGGTGCATCTACACTGTTGAAATAATGTACCTTGATACCACTTTAAGTGTGAAACGCCATTCTACGGAATCCTGGGATTTGTAGTTTTACAAGGACTTTAAGAGAAAGAGAGTTGGTGCCTCACAAAATTACAAATCCCAATATTCTGTTGGATGGACCCATGGCAGTTAAAGCAGTATCAAAGCGTGTTGTTTCAACAGTGTAGATACACCTCTAGTCTAAAGCTGTATAGTTTTAGAAATCATTTTCCCCCTTAGGATGAAGTGTTTTTCCCCCATTTCCCCTAATAACTTTCACAAAGTCCTCACATTTGATCATTCCTGAAAAGTAATTTCTTGCATTCTGCACAATCTGCCAAAGAACCACATTTAAGATACAATAGCTGCCTATTTGGGATGACCAATAGTGTGTGTCCCATTGATCTGCGCTCTGAATTTCATTGCTTTTAAAGTTATAACTCCAACTCTTTTAGTTTAAATCAAAGGATTTTCTCCCCAATAGATTTATGGAACTAAATCTGGATTTCTGTTTGTATTTAGGAGTGTGGATAGTCAAGCCTGCTTCCTTGAGCCTGAGTCCAGCCAGAATCACTACAACATACCCATTAAAATGTCCCTGATTCTCTCCATGAAATGTTGTGGACTTTGCAGTGGAAACAAATAAAGGCAAGAGACCATTTCAGATGCACGGTTTGATTTATTCAGTGTCTTTCCATTGACGCTGGGACTTCAATGAAAGCTTAGAAGCATGATTTTGATGGAGCATTAGCCTTAAAGAACTCATACTGGCATGTCTCTTCGTTGAGCTTTGCTATGCATCCTTTGACATATGCAATGCCGCCGTATCTAAAAATAAGAAGCAGAAAAAAGAAGGTGTCAAGAAATATTCATATTAATTTGCAAAGATCTTTTAAGGAACTGCTTTCACCAACAAGCTGAGGGGAAAAAATTTGGGATATTTTTGGGATGTTTCCAAAAATGATGGAACCATCCAGGTATAGGAGCTGTTTTGCAAAATGCTTTGGATGCTCTGCAAACTGAGGCTCAAAGGAAACAAAGGATAGTTGGCTGGGCTCCAGTGACAATGTTTGCATGGAAGATCTCAAGGTGGCTATGACAAGGCAGGGGTTTTTTTGGTGGCATACTACACAACCCTTTTGGGTGGTTGGTTGAAGATGAGACCCCTAACAGAAAGACTGCTGCCTTTTTTCTTTTTAATATATGTTTATCCAAACATGAATATTTGGGGGGATTTTTTTCAGAGGCGTACAATCTCAGTACTTGCACCTACAACAACAATCCTTTTGCAAACCCTTTTGGGTGGGTAGCTGAGGATGGGACCCTTTACCAAAAGATGGTGGCATTATTTCTTCTTAATATATTTTGATTCAAACACAAATATTGCCATGGTGTAATAAAACATACACCTAGGATTACAACATTACAAATTTCATACCTTTTTTTTTTTTTTTTTTTGCTAAGATCGGTGGAAAGAAATCTGGTGCCAGCGGAGCAGAGAGGGTCTTTGGCTTACCTGGTGCAGCACTCCATTCCGCTTGAACCGCAGGTGCATCTGAAGCACTCCGCTGTGTTCCACTTGTCTCCTATGCGATGCTGACTCCCATCGTATTTGTCAACACAAAAATTTGGAACCACCAGTTGACCTAAGGAGGAAAAGACATGTTGGCTTTAACTTCGGCAGTGCCATAAGGAGTGTGAGAAATACAATCTCCTCACCATTTCTAGAAAGAACTCTGGTCTCCATCAGCCTCCATAAGGACCATGGAGCCCATCTTGGCCTGGGAAAGTCTGAGCCTCTTCCGGCAGGAGCTAGTAGTGGCTTCCATGTCAGTGGGATGAGTACAATCTGCTCCAGGTTTTGGATAGGTTTATTTTTATTTATTTTATTTATGGGCTATCTAAATAAATGAGCAACGCTGTCCGAAGTGTTACTGAGCCAATTGGAGGAAGCGTCTTCAGCGCCGTGGAAAGCTTCTTTAAAAACTGATTGAAAACATGGTGCAGATAGACCACCCCGCTAAAATGGGTCTCCCCCCAAATCCCAGCAGTCCCTTGGGTGTGAAAGAAGAAAGATATACGGTATGAACCCCCCTAATATCCTCAGAACCATGATTTCATTTACCCACATCCCCCCAAACAAATATGATCTCTCTAAGCATCTGGAGGAGCCTTGAAATTACACGTCTGTAGAAATTCATAGGGAGGCACTTTGCACATAGCTGTGGCCATTATCCATCTAAGTCAGGGTGGGAAACTGAAGTGAGTCTGGGGGCTTTTTTTACCCCGTGAGACCACATAGACTGCCCAAAATGAACAAAAAGCAAACCACACCCAGTCCAGCCCCACTTTGGGTTCTGACAAACAGGGTCCTTTCAGGGACATAGCCAAGGTGGGGGTTCTTGAGGTC
>NW_024809383.1:0-3140 GCF_019175285.1 Sceloporus undulatus | reverse complement strand
AGGAGGGATGGGATATATGCAAGAATTGCTTCCAGAAAAATATCTGTCCATAAAAAATAAGAACTTCCCGGCCAATTAAAAAAATGAAATTACTTCTCTGACATATGATTGTGAAAGGTGATTAGTAATGTTTCATCAAGCCAATGTCACTATTTTACCAAGCTTGTAATATTGCAAATATGTGAGGAAGTACCGGTAGGCTGAAGTCTACAAGAGCTAATGCTACTAGTTTGTTTCTTTTAGTTAGTCTCAAAGGTGCTACAAGATCCTTTGCCTACCAAGCTTGTGCTCTTTATAGTTTCATTTTGAGTAAATAACAGCATATTTTTAATAATAGGTAAAAATAATGAATATTAATTCTAAATAATATTGATCTGAAAGTTTTTAGTGCAGACAGGGAAATTAAAAATATTAACAACTTTAGGCCTTCAAGGACTTTTTCAAGTCAGAAGTTGTAACATATATAAGTAACTGGGAGGCGAGGGAAGAAACATTGCTTGCTCATACTCTAATTATTTTGCCTCCACACGTCCTACCTGGTACATAATACCTTCTGACATTATGTTATTACATTTAACACAAATACATTTTCAAATGCAGACAGTTTTATATCTGAAAATAGATGAATAGCTAGTTTTAATTTTGAACATACAAATATTCAGTTATGTACAAAATCTGAGCTCCATCTAGTGGCTACTGAAAGACTTTGTCCATATATGACCAGTCTCTAGGTAAAATAGGTAATCCTTAAGGCATCTTTGTAATGTGTCTTTGGTATAGTCTGTTGTAATTTTGAGCTAGCCTAATGTAAGCCCACATCCCACTGAATAAGAAAACAGTTACAGGACTATTAATTTAGTGTTTTCTCACTAAGTCAAAAATCAAGAGCTCAGACCTTAAGAACTCAGCCCTTGGAATCTATGTAACAAGTTTTATCTCTTGTGGGAAAATGCTCATCACTCACCTGCACAAGCTCATTTAAGACAACTGCATCAAAACCTGACAGGTATTGCACATAATATCTTTGCATAACTGGGCCATATTTTCGTACATGTGCTCTGAGTTCTTCCATGTAGAAAATCAGTTCTGCTATGTGCCTTAGGAACAAAACAAAATACAATGTTGATTAATACAAAGAAAGTAAAAAGTGTAGTGCATATGTGTGTATGAGGAAAAAAAATGAATATGTTTTAGAGGTTCAATAAAATATATTTAAAACCAAGGTCTGTGGAACAGATGTATTTTTTCTTGTATTGTACTGATATTAGAAGGAAACTTTGGCACTCTAGTTCTTATAGCAGTAGGATTTTAAGACTGTGACAACTTTTTCCTGTCAACTGTCTGCCATGGTTATCTTGTTGAAACACAGCCAATTTTATCCTGAAAGGATAATTATTTTAGGATCAAGCTGAACAAATATTAAAAGTTTGTTGGGTTTTTTTTTTGTGGTATCATGGTTTTTTTTTTGTTTTTTTTTTGAAAATGTGATTGCAGAAACAAATGTACACACCTGGAAAACTATATATCACATACTAAGGTGGTTTATGTGCATCATGAAGCTGTTTCCTGTAATCATTTACTTATGTAACTAAATCTTAATGTTCCATGGGTCTTTCATTTCCGCCTCTTCTCCCAATCAAACAGCTTCCACCCACCCCAAAAAGTGAATGTCAGGTTGCTTTTGAGACTTCATGTGATTTCAAAGACTGGTCTGAAATACAACACTATACATGCAGATAGGCAGAATCTCCTAATCAAAATGTCTTCAGGAAATACTGAAACCAGGTAAACTCTCTAGACTGATGGCAATATATCATTACTTGCAACTAATCTGTCCACTGCCCATTTAGTTCAGCCTCAGTATTTCACTCTCAAAGAAGAACTAAGAAAAAAACCCCACAACTCGGCAGTGTCAGATGCTTCTTAACTTCCACCCTCTCAGTCTCTGATCTGCTTCAGATCTGCTGATGAAACCATGGTCCAGTTTTCATTTTGGAGACAGGGGATAAGATAGTAATCCCTTAGAGGAGTTCTGTTTGAACTCCAATATTAATGGAGCTTTTTATTCATTGGGAATCTGAACAACCCTTGTGCTGCTTTCCATACAAAAGTAAAAAAAAATCTTATTTCAGCTGGCTTTTGGAAATCAGCCCATGCTCTGCCCTATTTTATTTTAATTGCTGCATTGTTGTCTTTGGTTTGTATGTTCAATTCCCAGATTGACCAAAAAAGAAAAAAAGAAAGAAAAAAGAAAAAATCAGACCTTGGACAAGTCACACTCTCTCAGCCTCGGAGGATGGCAATGGCAAACCCCCTTGCCAAGAAAACCCTTAGGGTTACCATAATTAAAAAATGACTTAAGAGGCACACAACAACAACAACATCTTTTCTTATTTTATTCTTGTTAATTGTAAACTTCAGTGACTGGTGATACAGAAATAATTGAAATAAATAAAAGTGAGCACTTCTATTGCAGTCTTGCTTTTGTGTATTATAGATGTGTATTATACTAGTTTAACATGGCATTGGCATCACATACTCTCAAACCAAAATGCCTGCATACATCCTGAGATGTATGATTTAAATTCAAAGCATATATGAAAATATAACTGAATGAATTTTATTTTCACAAAGGTCTTTCATCCACCTTCAGCTAAGGGAGTTCAAAAAAGAAGTGGACAGCATGTACTTAATGGGTTGCATATGGCATCATCACATTATGTGGCCTCTAGATCTTATCTGCATTACTCTATGAACCCAACTGATGCTGCCAAGGGGGAAACATCATGCTTCTCTAAAACAGTGTCTTTCTCTAAAACAAGGTTATACCTTTCCCAATTTTTTTTAAAAAAAACCTTTTAGTCACTTACAGTTTGAAGGGAGAAAAACTTTAAAGGGCTTGTGGCCTGCAGTGAATCCCATGGAATGAGGGTTAAAACTGTAACCTGGGCCCACCAACATTTTTCCATTCCTGATTTAAGACACTGAGGGATAGAACCAATTGACAGCAGGGGGAAATCCTTTATGTATCAAGACACTCCATCCCACAATTTGCTACAAGAAGATATCAGAATGTAATATAATTATGTTCAATGCAAACAGGATGACTAAAAATGCAACACTAAATATAAACTTACTTA
>NW_024809382.1:0-3140 GCF_019175285.1 Sceloporus undulatus | reverse complement strand
TTTCAGAAACCACATGCACTGGACTGGAGACAGGTGTGGACAGGGAAAGGGAGAGATTTTAACTACAGGAGCCACTCCATTCAAGAATCAAACACAGATATTCCTTTCCCAGGGGCTTATCGCACAGCTTTATAATGTGATTTACTGTTCCCAAATTAAAACCAAATTCAGGCTGCATCCTGTTCCTTTTGCATGGCTTTTGTCTCCCAATCCACCATCTGAGTACCGCCTGGCTGCAGCCCATGTCCCTTAATGTGTTTTGGTGGCCATTTTCAAAGTCGGAAAGCTCCCGACTTTGAAAAATGGCTGCCAAAGCATGTTAAGGGATATGGTCTGCAACTGGGCTGTACTCAGATGGCAGATTGGGAGATAAAATCCATGCGATAGGACTAGGCTTTAATTCAGGAGCAGTAAGTCACGTTATAAAAGCTGTGTGATAAGATCCCCAGACACATGTCTTCCCCACATAGCTTCAAGTGTCCTCTCTCCTAAAAATTTTTTTTTAAAAAATAGTTTCTTCTGCTACCTCTTTTCTCACCCTACCTGATAAAAGAAAACAGGAGCAGCAGTGCAACTCCAACCTGCTAGCCAAGTCTCAGCAAAGCTCACAGAATTTAAGCAGGGTCCCCAATTTGAAAGCTCCTTTTTGCCATCACTTCTCTCCCACTGCCATGTGCTCTAACTCCTTTCTATAGTCTGTCCCAAAATGGCACCACTCCCAAGACACAGAAATGATGCCCTGTACCCAAGCCTCGTGAGAGTTTCCCAACCACCACTACTAGTGAAAGAGCTAAGGGAGTGAGCTTATTGGGGGGGGGGGGCAGGCAAACTGTGGGAGACACCACCACATGATCCAGTGCTGTGCAGTGGATCTAAGGGACCTTGAAAAAAAGCTTCACACAATCCTCATCCCCACCATGGCTCTAAAGGATGTTTTCCCCTTGTCTTTCTTGTGTAACAATACTTTGATTGAAGGCTCCCCTGCTTCCCCTTTTTTCCTCATGACCCCCCTACTGCTCAAGTTCCCCCTCACCAACCCCCTAGATCCTTTCACTGCCTACAGGGGGTGTACCACCCACTTTGGGAATCACTGCTCTAATGTCTGGTGAGGTTCACCAATATGCCAAAATCAGGCTCAACAATTTCAGACGTTGACACTGCTGAAGGCCTCCCAGACTTAGCTGCATCTTGGGTCTCAAAATCTGCACATTGTAAGTTGGCACACTACTTCTTCACAACTGAGTATGACAGACACTTGTCGCTCAATGTTTGCATCATGGTCTCATGGATTTCCTTTGGAGTTTTCTTCTACAGGAAGAGGAAGTTGTTTTTGTTAATATGGTTCCATCAATGATCTAATAAAATTCAGAAATTAGAGATATGCTCCTGCAAATTGGAAATTTACAATACAGAAAAACACTCTTTCACGATACAGTGACAAAATTATGCTCAGATTTTGGTAAGTGAGTTGGGGTGAGAACTTTTCAGCATCCCCTCGTATACAAGGTGTAGTAATATGGTGTACCTTATATAAAATGACAAAAAATAAAGAATAAAAAACCCCCAAAAAACAAGGTTTGCTTTTTTGGGGGAAATGTGAATCCATGGTTGGTTGAATCCATGGATACAGAACACATGGATATGGAGAACAATCTGATCCACTGAAAAGAATGGAATTGGAACTATTTCATGTCTCTTGGGAATTTTAATTTTTGTAGATATTGCCTGATCTAGTAAATGCAAGTTCGTCTGTGGGGAAGAATTTTAGAATTCAAATTCCACTTATCCCATAACAGTCTGCTTCTGCTACAGCAACAGAAGCTGGGAGAGGGTAGGAGCAAATGTATCCTCTCTTCTTACATTTCAGAAAACCAAACTGGGATGTTTTTCTGGATGGCTGCCAGAAACCTCTGTTAACAATTGGGGAACCTTTTCTCCATACAAGTAACTGTTGTATTCACTTAGTGTTCAAGCAGAGTCTGTACTAAACTGACCACTCCAATTTACTTTAAAATAAAGTATGTTAGTAATTAACCCTCATGAAGGCAAATAAAACTTTCATCAAGCATCTTAATCTGCTGTATTTTCTCACCCCAGTGAGAATACCAGTGTGGCAACTTCACTTTTCACCAACACTTTTCTATTAGGAGAAAGAGGATTTTTATTTCAATTTTTCATCGAACAGAATGGCAATGCAAGTCAGGGAATCCTTTATATATTCCTATAACAATTTAGCTATTTGGCTTAGATCCCAGGACAAGGCTCAACTCCCCTGTAATCCGTTCTCCCTATAAAGCTCACAGCTATTAGTTTAAACCCCTGTAAAGTTTTTCTCCCTCCTTAGTATTAGCTGCCATCATAGATACTATGACTCTGGCTAAATTTGAAGCATGTCTGTGTCATGTCTTAGGATGTATGTAGATGTGAAACAGTTATTAATATATTTTTAACAAATGTGCTTCAGAAAAATCAGTTTTAATTTGTGTTCAGCAGCATATGATTACAATATAGATCTTTTGTCTGTTTTAAATTACAGAATCTATGTATACTGATATATTCATGCCTATCCTATCCACCTTGATGTTCCTAGTCTAACTCCACTCCCACAATCAAAATTCCAAAATAATAAACCAGTGCTGACCCCACAACCTTTACTACCAACAATCATCCTCTGACTACCTCCCTGACCACCAAGCCTACCTGTCTCAGTATCAGTGCCTACCTGTCAGCCACCTCCAGTCACCCTTTGCACCCCAATGTCCTACATGCTGGTTCTCCATTCCCAACAGATCACTTGAGTTATGTAACATTATATACATGCATAGACATTTTAGTGGAACCACAGTATGTAACACATCTCTTACCTTATACAACCTAATAAATATCATAAACTTTTAAATAGGACAGTAGAACTTCACATCCAGCATAGCTGAACACCCAACATCAATAAACACATGTTCCCATGCGGTGAAACTTTGGTTTTCCATTGTAATCAAAGTTGTTTGCAAAGACAAAAAAGGAAGAAAAGAAAAGCAATGGGTCTCTCTAGGGGAATTTTTATTAGCTCAATTTTAAGCAACCCTTTTGGAATCATTTCCCATTTTTATACAGAGGTTGCTGGAATAGAGGAATACAGGCAG
>NW_024809381.1:0-3140 GCF_019175285.1 Sceloporus undulatus | reverse complement strand
GTCGTTCCCACAGCCGTTTTGTGGCTGAGGGAACGAGGCACACGTCCAGAAGGAGCTCAGTTTCGGAGCTCCTTCTTGCACCGCAGCCAGGCCGCCGTAAGTGGTCTGGGGCGGCATGAAGACTTCACACATGTGCCACACTGTTTGGATGGGGCATGTGCATGACATCATAATGACAGCTTCCATGTACACAGGGCGCTGCCATCATCGTGCCACCAGCACGAATTAGGGTTAGGAAGCGTGTACATGGTGTGCGCTCCCTAACCCTAATACCGGCGCTTGTACACTGCTTGTTGGCGTTCTATCCCGCGCCTTTCTTGGGAAAAGTACTCTGGCTCTGGCTCCCATTGCTCTTTGGACTGAAACCTTGCTTCTTGGACTGCTGACCTGTCTTGATTTTCTGGAACCTTTGACCTTTGGACTGCCTTATTGACCTGCCTATTTGATACCCTGGAAATCGGACTTCTTGACAAATCTTTTGGTAATACCTCTTGTGATTCTGGACTTAGAATCAGATACTTTGTCTGTTGCTTTGCACTGGCACTGCCAGCCAGTGGTTTGTTTGTTTGAGAACTGAGCTGGTCTTATCAGCCAATTGGCCACTTTCCCGGACATACATCTGATTAAATTTTCAATGAGGGGGAGGGGCTGCCATAAAACTCACAAAACCCGAGATAATCAATCTTGGTGTTGTTGTATTTTTGAGTTTTCCTGAAAGATTCACATTGTTGGCTGTGTGAATAAGTGATGTGGATAGACCTGGGATAAACCAGGATAAAACTCTGTATGTCTTGAACATGTTTCAAATATTTCTGCATCATCAACTCCATCTTTATTCACAAACATTGGCACGTGTTGCCAACAGAGCAAAGAATGAATTCCAATTAAGAAATATTGTGAACAAATCGGGAATGCATGAGTGAGATCATTCACATAGTCATGTTGCAAAACAAAACATGTATATAACCCCTACAAGTAGATATGCAAAGCATTTGGGATTTGTGCTTTCCCCCTTTCTCCCAGATGAAGGGTCACACATCTATTTCTGTTGCACTGATAAATTTTGAATACTTTGGAGATTTTTTTTGGAGGAGTAAATCTTAGAATAAGTGGAAATGTTTTTAGATAGACAAAATCCCAAATTTTGTCTGCTATATTTTTCTCATTCCCCTTATGGAGTCATTTTCCCTCCTTTAAAACTCTGCCAAAATTAAATGTTTTGAAAGTCATTGTGCTGTGATTTATTTATATGTTACTGATAAGAGTTGGATTTTGCCCTGGCCAGCTTGAGCCAATGAGAATAAATGTAGCTAGCTCTAAAAGGCCATCTTCATCTGAAACTGCTAAAGTACTTATGAATAAAACCATATAAAGTAGTTAAAGAACATTAATGAGGGTGGTTTCCTATACAGTACTGGCCCTACCATTATGAGGTGGTTTCCTCAGGCAGCAAATGCTAGGGGGCAGCACCAGGTAGTTAATGGGAGAGCTGCATGGCATTCAATTTGTTCTGCTTTCACCTCGCATGATAACCTGCTGTTTTCAGTTATGGTGGAGGATGCTCTCTCCAACACCATTATTAAGGAGCCATTCAAATGCAGTCCAGTAAGTTAGGATGTTGTCTTATATTTATTCTCAGACAGCAAAATGTCCAGCCAGCATTGTTCCCACTTGCAGATTCTACAGTCTTGAACCTATTCCATACCCACTACAACATGGTCCTAATTTATACTCCCAGCGCAACTATTACACATGGCTAATAGCAGATTTCAGTATGGAACTTAATGGAGAATCATTATCATGGCCCTCTTTCAAAGTGCATACCTTCCTATATGACATATAAGGCCAAACAACATCATAGTGTGGTCAAGAAGGCAAACTTTATTATTGGGGGAAAAACATACACTAGGAGCGACTGAAGTACAGTCGGTCCCTCCACATTTGCAGATTTCACACCCACGATTTTGATTATTTGTGAGGTCAAGGCTACAAGTGTGCACACTCCTACTCCTACTCCCTCCTAGGTTTTTCTCCTCAGACAAAAGCCCAGGAAGAAAAAGCCGGGAAAGGTGTGTGTGCCAACTCTGTTATTTTCCCGGCCAGCCAGGCAGCAATCTGGAGGGGAAAGGAAGGAGCCTCCACCCTCCAATGACACTTTCCTGGCTGGATTGCTGCCTGGGCTGCCCAGGATCCTTACCAGCTCTGACATTGACTTTTAAGCACTGAGCACAAGATTTAAGGAGAAATCATTATGCATCTAGCCAAATGTACTTACTGCTTTATCACACTAGGGGGCAAAGAGGATTTAAACAAGAGTTAAACTAGAGAAAACCAGAAAATGCCTGATGTTTATCACTCAACATTTCCTGGTTTTCTCTAGTTTAACTCTTGTTTAAATCCTGTTTGGCCCCTAGTGTGATAAAGCAGTAAGAGTCTTTCACACAGTGGGAAA
The DNA here is from genome assembly GCF_019175285.1 of Sceloporus undulatus. Classification (NCBI taxonomy): domain Eukaryota; kingdom Metazoa; phylum Chordata; class Lepidosauria; order Squamata; family Phrynosomatidae; genus Sceloporus; species Sceloporus undulatus. Next base: position 688 of record NW_024809381.1, on the reverse strand, counting down.
CCACAGTTGTGAAGGGTTCCCGATTGCATAACAGTCATAATGATAATCAGCTGAATGCAGGAAGATTCCCCTTTTTGTGGTGAGACCACAAGGTCTCAAGCTATATCTGATAGGGACTATGACACTGGTTTAATATGTACAGTTTGCACTTCTTCCTCAGTACGTTATGTGAATACGTGGAGGTTAATACCTACAGAAGGGCTCTTGTGGAGCTCCAGTGAATGGGTAACTTTAGTTCAGGTTTGTACTTACCATTATGCAGAGCAATGTATTTGCGTTGGATCACAGGTGCTTGGATATGAAGCAAGATGTTGGAGGACACAGCTGTGTATCGCAGAGTTTGCCCTTTATCTTCATACCAGCTTGCTGCCATCAGAAATGGTAGAGGAAGTTCTCTAAATACCACTGTTAAGGGAAGATTTAGTTGGCCACCCAGTTCAATGGAAAATGCTGCCATCTAGTCATTTGCAATGGGCAGCAACTATCCTGGGCCAAAGGTATCTTAGCAACATAGATTCAGAAAATCAAGTTGTTTTTTAAACTGTGCAATTAAAAATAAATAAATCCCCAAACCCATTTGTTTTTGTAGCTATAGAAGTTTATCGCACCGGGGATAAAACGTTCCCCGATGCGTTACAATGAGCACGAGCACAGGTGCGTGTGCACTGTGATGGGAACCCAATGGGGC
>NW_024809380.1:0-3140 GCF_019175285.1 Sceloporus undulatus | reverse complement strand
AGGGGGAAAGAGCTTGTCATGGTGGAAATGTTCAACATAAACACCCCTTAAAGATACTTGGGGAGGCATTTTGGAGCCATATTTTTGACACATTGGTCAGAGGGCCATACCCTCACATTGTCCTGGGAAGCAAATCCTTTTTTTAACCCCTAAATGGGCCCAAGCTTGGAGACAGGTCATGTTTTTGGGCCTTCCTGGACCCTAGAGAGCATTTTGAGACAGTTTCTTTTCTTCTTCTTCTTCTTTTTTTTTTTTTTGCAAAATTTCAGTTTGACCTCTAATGGGTCCAAGATGGGGCTCCAAATGTGGCAGAAATGCCATCCACATCCTCGAGAGATCATTTTTGGACAATTGGCAGCATTTTTTGACACCCAAGGGCCACAATAACAACCCTGGGGATACATGTGCCCAATGGTCTACAGTTTCTCACCCCTGTTCTAGATGGAGAAACTGAAATAATAAAAAGCATGATGTAGTGCAGGCTTACTCAGAAGTAGTTTCCACTGGATTCTACCAGATATTGTTGTCTGGTAAGAGTATGCAAATTGACACTGGACGCAAAATGTTGACACATCACACTGTTGCATTCCAGTATAAGAGAAAGAGGGGCACATTTTCATTTTTAAAAACAACAACAACAACAACATCAGGTACAATGCGACCCTCCCCAACTCCCATTTTATTTATTTATTATGTTATTTATTTTATTCTTTTATTTGTTAAAATATTTCTATCCAGCCCAATATCTGAGGACCTCAGGGTGGTGTACAATGAAATCAGTTTAGGAACATAAATAATTTTAAAATTGTTATTTATCACTTAGAATAAAACAATTGAAAACTAGTTAAAGCCATTTAAAATAAGCACGTTTGCAAATCAGATGGGTCGCAAAAACCTCAACTCAAAAAGGATGTCCATGCTCTAATCATTTTGATATTTTTTACCCCTTTTTTGACATTTCCATGCTTGATGTGGTCCACAGCTGACATAGGAGAATGAAGCACATAGTTTTTCTTTTATTCAAAAAAGGACTGAAAATGGTTGGGTTTCCCCCTTCTGTTTCCATTTCCCCCCCATGATTTGCTTCATTTGACACACTAGAATATGATAAACACTGAAAACTTAACAAGACTTGTTAGACTGTGGTGTTTTTATGTCATTTAACCCACACACTCAAACTTTTGCAAAACTATGAAGTCTGCAAGTACAGTATGTAGAAACCTCTGCCTTATTTCTGAGGATGTCTATTTTTGCTTCTAAACTGTCAGGCTTAAAAAATAACATTTGGAGTTACTGGGAATGATGCACTTAAAAGCATGCTTTCAAGAAAGGCTGTTGATGCTGGTGGGAACTGAAAAGGCAGCGTGCTTCAGCCTAACAGTGGCCCACTGGATGTTGCTGGACTGCAACTCCCATCAGTCCTTGCCAGCATTATCAGTGGTGAAGGATAATGGGAGCTGCAGTCCAGCTACATCTGCCTGGCATGCACAAGTTGTCTATCTTTGCTTTAGGATCATTCACATTCTGCTATGAGGGAGACATCTGTATTAAGGAAGGGAATCATGCAGCCCTCCAGGTGTTCATAGACTCATAGAGTTGTAGAGTTGGAAGAGACCACAAGGGCCATCCAATCCAATCCCGTCATGCAGGAAATCTCAATCAAAGCATCCCCAACAGATGGCCATCCAGCCTCTGTTTAAAGACCTCCAAGGAAGGAGACTCCACTACACTCCAATGAAGGAGTGTGTTCCACTGTTGTATAGCCCTTACTGTCAGGAAGTTCCTCCTAATGTTGAGGTGGAATCTCTTCTGTAGCTTGCATCCATTGCTCTGAGTCCTAGTCTCTGGAGCAGCAGAAAACAAGCTTGCTCCCTCCTCAATATGACATTCCTTCAAATATTTAAACAAGGCTATCATAACACCCCTTAACCTTGTCTTCTCCAGGCTACACATCCCCAGCTCCCTAAGTCGTTCCTCATAGGGCATGGTTTCCAGGCCCTTCACCATTGTCCCAGTCTCGCTAACAAGCATAACCAATGGTGAGGAATGATTGGGAGAAGTAGTACCGCAACATCTGGAAAGATGTATTACTCGCATTCCAGAATATATATGATGTTACAATGCTCCGGACCTACATATTACAGTTCGCAAAATTTCCCCAGCTAGTATAGGCAGCCTCTATAATTTTTAATCCTGTGAATTAATCAACCTTTCCCTATCCTTATCTCTGTTACATACTCATGGATTTGCATTTTTAGAGAAGAGATTTTGGAGGGGTTCCAGGAAGGGACTCTTAGGGCTATAGTCCAAAAAGGAAGGATTTAGTTCCTGTGTGAAATTCTAAGTGAAGGAGTTTTATTAAAGAGATAGGGATTTGGTTTCAGCCCGAGAAGGTTCTGCTATGTCCAGAGAGGGACAGTTAAGTCCACAAGTGAGGGACTCAGGCCCGGTACAGACGGGCATTTTGCAGCATCCTCCTAGTGAACTAGGACTAGATGATGCCTAGTCCATGAGGACACCACCATCATGGCTTGCTGCCCTCCACATGGGCATCGCTCAGCGCCCAAATGGCGCTGGCAGGAAGTGGCATCATGGCAGTGCCCTTTCCCGTTTCCAGCGCCGCAAAAAAGAAGCTGCTCTAGGCACGCCGTTTGGTGGTTTGTCACGCCGTTTGGTGGCTGCGGTAACGATGTGGGGCAAATAGAGGTGGCATGGAGCCGCCTGTCTGTTGAGCCCCTTAGTCAGACAGAGTCTGAAAGAGGTTGTTGAGTCAAGTGTTGAGGGACTCCCTATGCAGACAGAACTCCAAGTGAGGGAGTTGCTGTGGGGTCATGTCCAAAGAAACTAAAGATAAGGACGGTGTGAGGGTCCTTGAAAAAAGTTTGTTAATTACAGGAGAGAGTGAGGGGAAGTTAATTAAATCTGTAATTGAATGAAACTAAGAAAATAACACTTGAAAGTAACAAATATATGCAACATCTCATTAAGCAAAAATACAGTAAAAACCTTCTTTGTATAGTTGAAGGCTTTCATGGCCGGCCTCCATAGTTTTTTGCGGGTTTTTCGGGCTATGTGGCCATGTTCTAGAAGAATTTCCTCCTGATGTTTCACCAGCATCTGTGGCTGGCATCTTGATGCCA
>NW_024809379.1:31-3140 GCF_019175285.1 Sceloporus undulatus | reverse complement strand
TCTGAATGGACAATAGTTAGCCCATTTTCATTTAGCATATTCCAATATAGAATCAAGACTCTGTTTCACCCCTTGACTTGAAGGCGTGGCTAATTTTTCAGTAGATTACTATTCAACCTATAGGATGTAAGGGGCTCTACATATCACCCCAAAGAGGTGGCCCATAGCCACCCTTTTTCACACTGTATCAGGACTGCAGCAACCTCATGCTGTGGCCCTGATCCAGCCTTCCAAGGGCACTAAATCACCCCATCTCACTCCATAATGAGAGATTTCCAAACTTCAGGACACCTGGTAATCACAACAGTCTTTATGCTAGCCACAAGCAAACTGGAACTAAATAGGATAGTTGAATTCTTTTGATGCTGAACTTTCTTTGTCTTTCCTAGATTAAATGCAACCATGCAATTGATATTGCACCAAAACCAAAACTGAACAAGAGATAACATATGGGCCTGTTACAGACTGCCAGAATAAAGCTGCTTCAGGTCTCTTTGGAGGTATGCTATTTAAATGACGCATGGGTCCTAAGAATAAGGAAGCTGCACCAAAGCTGCATTCCAGTGCTTAGGAATGGAGTGTGGCTTTGGTGCGACCTCCGGACTCTTAGGACCCAGGCATCATTTAAATAGCATACCTCCAGAGAGACCCGAAGCAGCTTTATTTTGGCAGTCTATAACAGGCAAAGGATTCCATTTCAGGCAAAAGACAAGAGAAATCTGAACAGAAGCCAAGAGTGTTGGTAAGATCACAAAAAACTGAGTTGCCTTACCTATCTTTTTATCCACTATCCAGTTCTATATCTACATGAAAATTATTGGGGGGGGGGGGGTCATCTCAAAGTGAAGACACATTTTCTGTTACAATGCATGTTTAGAGGTCAGTTATGTTCTATTTAAATTTCCACAAATGGTATCACAAGACAAGAAAATATTCAAGAGATGGCTAAATTCCAATCCACAGGAAAACTGGAAAGATCGAAATTAGATCAGCGAAGAGGGCTTTGTAAAGATGATTTTTTTAAAAAATACGTAGCTGAAAAATCTAAAGAATGGAATCTTCCATTCTTTTGCTAAGACTGGAAAAAAGTCTGTTAAAGAGGGAAAGGAAAGAGGATATGAATATTTAATTCAGCCTTCCTTAAACCTATTGCCCCTAAACCAATTGGACTACAAATAACATCATCCTGAGTGGTAGAGGGCAGGTGTGATCCACCTACAAGACACCTGCCTGGAGGATTGTTGGGACATTAGGAGAGCAAGAGTAATTGTATTTTAAACACAGGTGAATGTGGCAAGAAAACAGAAAGAAGGGGGACAGGAGAGGGAAAAACAGAATCAGAAAGAGTTCTTTTTTCAGAACTGTTATAAGCATTGTCACTGTTAAGTTTAGAGGATATGAGAAATCCAGACAAAGATGTCAGGGGTGCAGCACAGTCTAAGATGCAGTACTGTTTAAAAGGTCAAATTAACCAAGTTAAATGTTCCTTTTATATGTGTTAAAGTGAGTCACTGCTATTTGCATTTCCAGTGCGTTGTGGGCATCTGTATTCTGAGGCTTGTTCCTTTCCTTCTTTCTTTTGTGTGGCTCATCCACAGCCCAAGCAATTCCATGAAAACAAAGAAGCAAATGAGTAACACATTTACACTATTTGTATGTTTCCACTTAGCAACACCTACTGCTGCTGCATTCCGCCTGGGAAGATCAAGCCAGAAGACAACTGGCCAGCTGGCTTTGTACCTGGCAGACTGCAGGAGCTGCATTGCTTTTGAACAGTCCTTTGTTCATCTGAGTGGTTGTATCCCCAGGCAGGGTCTTTCCAGGTGGGATAATTCTAATGGAGACACATCACATAATAAAAAGCAAAGAAAGACACAGACCAAACGAAATAATGATGATCCCCTTCCTGCATCCTTACTGCCTAGAAATAACCTCCTGGAGCTATGAAGAACAGGAATCTATTGAATGGGGTCCTTCTTGAGGGCATATATGAAACCAGTGACAACTGATCAAGGTACAAGCTGCAAACTGAAGCATATTTTCTAGCACCTTCTCCTAAAGAATATGATTCTAATGACATCATTTTAATTGGCATAGTGCACTGCTATGGAATTCTGGGAGTTGTAGCTTTGTGAGACAGTTAGCCCTCCCTGTCAGAGAGCTCTGTTGTCACAACAAACTGCAAACCGCAGGATTCCATAGGATGGAGCCATGACAGTTAAAGTGGTGACAAACTGCATTATTTTTGCAGCTAAGATGATACCCCAGTGAAAGGAACAATACTTCTAAGCTGACATGTATAGGGCTGGATTGTTGGCAGCCTTTCTATACAAAATTACTTGTGAGTACATTACACTGAACACAATGGTGCTTATTTCTCAGTAGACATGTCAAGCTTTGCTCTATAAAATATCCAACTCCATCAAAATCAATGGTTCTCAGGCATTTAAAGTGTTATTAATATTTCAGAGACCCGCTATGCTTTTCTTTCACCGCATGCAAGCCACAAAAGAAGCAAAAAGGATTAACTGCTTTTTGAATGCAATAATATGTGTGAGTGTGCGCGAGCGCATGTGTGTGCACGTATATGTTCATTCAGAAAATAAAGCATACAAATCTAATGGGGGACATTCAAAGATATGGTAAAATGCTCTTTTATTAGAGCTGTTTTAAGTTCACTGTATAGCGAGTTCTTGATCTACACACACTCAGCCAGATGAACTCTGTGTAAGAAAAAAAATCGCTTTATGAATTTTGATCCTTTCAACATTGCTGTGATAAATGGACACTGAATACGTAAACATATTTGAAACTGTTGAAAGATTTGAAATAATTTTCTATTGCAAAACTAAAAATGTTAAATGAAGATGGAAAGGAAACAATATGGGTTGCTTTGCTTGATTCATTCTTCATCAATATTGTTAAGTATATATCGGAGATTTAGGAAGCTGGTGAAATCTGTGGATTAAAAACAGAGCTTGGGAAATATATTTTTAAAAAGTAATCTATTGTGTAACTCATTCCAAAGCTCTCCCTCCTCACAGTAACTCCCCACAGTAACTCATTCCAAAGCTCTCCCTCCTCACAGTAACTCCCCACAGTAACTCAT
>NW_024809378.1:0-3141 GCF_019175285.1 Sceloporus undulatus | reverse complement strand
AGTTCCTGCTACAGAGAAGAGGAGGAGAGAGGTAGCTGGGCAGCCATTTTAAGTGGTGACTGTTTAATTGTTTTTTAAACTCTAGGAAGAGTATGCTTGTAGTCACATCTTCAGTGAGGCACACCTGTGAGTCACTAGGGGCGGAGCTAGCAGACTAGCTCTTTAGTTCTTCTCCCAGAGCCTCTGCAGAGCAGTTCCTGCTACAGAGAAGAGGAGGAGAGAGGAAGCTGGGCAGCCATTTTAAGTGGTGACTGTTGAATTTTATTTCAATTTTTATTTCATTTTTTTTAATCCAAGGAAATCTACAGCAAAGGCAGAATTGATCGAGCTCACTGCCACAAATAGTTGAAGCATCAGGGGCTTAGCGCTGGTGTTTTCTGGAGGATTCTTTTTTTCAGGAGGAAGCCCACAGTCCTGTTCCAGTAATTTCCTAAGACTTTTCAGTATGGACACTGACGGAACCACGGCAGTCACCTGCAACACTTGTGGGATGTTTGTCTTCTTGCCTAAAGAAATGGAGAACTTCACATGCCCCAAGTGCAAGTTGGTAGCCCTCTTGGAGGAGAAAGTGCAGCAGTTGGAGTCCAGAGTAGCTACACTTCAGCATATTAGGGAGCAGGATGATTTCCTGGACGCAACAGAACTAACAATCCTGGACTAGTGATTAGAGAAACCCATGTTTTTCTTCTCGTTAACTGAGAGCTTCAGGAGAACTTTTTAAAAAAATATTCGTTCCACAAATCTCTCTTTCAAATGGTGATTTCTTCTCTCCCTTTCAGCAACTAGCGAAATTTTTTCACAGATTTCTCTGAATGACAATAAAAGACAAGGCGAATAATTACGCTAATTACTTTGTATTTCAAACTCAATTACCATGTCAAAAGGAAGTTTGGCAGAGGTTTAAAGAACATTCCTATGCTTAAAATACCCTGAAGGCACACACACAAAAGGGAAAAATAAACAGTCCCAACAAGAAATGCTAGAGTTGAGGGGACCCTCAAGGACTATCCAGTCCAACCCCCTTCTGCTATGAAGTAATACATAGGAATACATGGCATACTAGAGGACATGTATTATTATTATTATTATTAACCTTTATTTATAAAGCACTGCAAATTTACACAGTGCAGTACATACAATCTTTTTAATCGGACGGTTCCCTGCCCTCACGCTTACAATCTAACAAGACACAACACAAAAGGAGAAGGGAGTAGTGGTGAGGAAGGGACCTCTCTAGTAGCATGTCCTAGAGGATATGTAGTCTGACCCCTGTTCAACATCAGGATGTCACTGGAAGATGGGACAAACTGAGGGTTTTCTTGGCATAAAGAGGAGTTTTGCCATGGGATGCCCCTCAAGCTGAGACAGTGTGACCCACCAGGGACGTAGCCAGGATTTTGGGAAGGGGGGGTCAAGACTAAGTGCCACCATTTTGAGAGGCTAAGAGCCCCCCCAAGACACAAAAAGAGGGTCGAGCGTTTACCCTCGACACCTCAATGGCACCACTTTAACTTCCGTTATGGCTTCGTGCTATGGAATCTTGGGATCTGTAGTTTTGAGGACCTGTTGAGTTATCTGTCAGGTTCCGCAACAAACTACAAATCCCAGCATTTCACAACATGGAGCCAAAGGCAGTTAAAGTGGCCAGCTGGATTATTTTTTCAGTGCAGATGCAAACTGAGTCCTTCCTCTGAAGGTGTTTACATCAGATAAATTCATCTCGATCAAGCAAAGTGCAGCTGCTCGAGCAATGAGCGGCTGCCACTCTGTTCATGCTCAGAGGCACTCTGCTCATGCTTTGAGACACTGTATTCCAACTTCTGAGCTGAGCTAAGAACCCAGGCTGCATCCACACATTTCATTCCTACTTCCAAGAGGGATTTTTAATTTTAAGACACACACACACACACACACTTTTTAATTCCAAGACCTATCTATCTATCTATCTATCTATCTATCTATCTATCTATCTATCTATCATAATTTTTAATTCCAAGCCATTATATGTTCCTTTCTTTTTATAATAAACAAACCCCTTTAAGAGAATCCTATTTTGGGAGAAAGGCAGGATATAAAATCAATCAATAAAAAATTATAGTGCAATAGTCCATCAGTGCATGGCTTGCATTATAAGATTTTATACATTTATACATTTAAAAACAATTAAAATCACAGTAGGCTCAGAGTGCTATAGAATCATGGAATCATAGAGTTGGAAGAGACCCCAAGAATGGCTATCCAGTCCAACCCCATTCTGCCATGCAGGAACTCCCAGTCAAAGCATCCTCAACAAATTATGTAATGGAGGTGTCCATCTACATTGTAGAAAGATGTACTATAGCCTTATTAGACTGCAGTTCCCAGCAGTCTGTGGTGCTCCTCTTTTTTGTTGTTGCAAAAATCCAGAAATGACTGTTTTTGAAAACATGAGTCCATTCTCAGGAGAAATGTCCAGAGTAGAGTCTCTGAGTCTCCTTTCTCTGGACTTCTGAAACCTAAATTATCAGCTCAGTGTGCAGAAGCACAACATTATTTTAAAAATATTGTGCATTAAATTACCTTCAGTCTATGTCTATGAGATGCATATGAGACATACATGGATCCCATCTCCCAGTATATCCCATTAGACATACTGTATAAAAATATACCAAACTCTGGAAAACTCTAAAATACATCTAGTCCTCAGCATTTTGGGTAAGGGATATTATTATTATTATTATTATTATTATTATTATTATTATTATTATTGCATGACCTTAGCATCACCATGAGAGAGATGCAGAGAGAGAGAGTTGGTCATGTCTTGCCTCTGAGGCTGAGAGAATGTGACCCTCACAAAAGAGAATGTGGGAGAATGAGGATCTGCTGAACTTTTCCCCTGCCATTCATTCGCTTCTCCTTTTGTCTCTTGTCCCTTTAGATTGCAAGCCTGAGGGCAGGGAAATATCTAGTAATTTGTAAGCTGCTCTGATAGCCTTTTGGCTGAAGAGCTGGGCATTAATAATAATAATAATTATTATTATTATTATTATTATTATTATTATTATTATTATTGGCAAGGAGAGTGCAGAATTTCCAGGAATGAGAGAGTGTGACTTACCCAATGTCACCCTGTGGATTTACATGGCTGAGCTGGGATCC
>NW_024809377.1:0-3141 GCF_019175285.1 Sceloporus undulatus | reverse complement strand
GGGGGGGGGGGGGAATGAACAAAAATATACACCATTACAATTGCAAGAAAATTTATATCACCTCTTTAAGAATATGGGGAAAGGAGATAGTAAAAGATCAGTATGTATGTTTCCCAGATATGACCATGGCAAGGTACAGATGGCAGAAAAGGGGAGGTCCACAGCCGCCCCTTTTCTTGCCAGGTTGGAGGCAGGGCAGCCTCACTGGCAGCCCCTGCGGCTCCAACCCGGCGCTTTTCCAGGCCACGGAGAAGCAGCAAAATGCCACTTCCCCATGGCCTGGAACAGGAGTGTCCTGGGTCTTCATGACCCAGGACACACCGACAGCCGCAGCCAGAGGAGAAAGGGGCTGCCCAGCCCCTTTCTCCCTGGCACTGTTCCCGCACCCATTTGGTGGCTGCGGAAATGAGGTGCATACCAGAAGGAGCTCTGTTTTGGAGCTCCTTTTTGCGCCGCTGTTAGGCCACCACAAGCGGCCTGGGGCGGTGCGAACATGTCACACCTGTCCCCCGCCGTTTGGACGTGGCACAGCCGTGACATCAAAAAAACACCAGAATGCGGCCACACCATGTAGTTGCCATAGCCCCAATACAGTGACAAAAGGGGTGGCAGAATGCCGCCCAAAAGGGGCAGTCTGTTTCACCCCTATACCTTGACTAGGATTCTTGGAAATCCAACATGAGGCAAGAAAAAAAATGTAATTTGCTGATCCATCAATGCTAACTCATTAGGATTTAGAACAATTTCTCACCAGTACTGTAATGTGAAGATAAGACCAATAGTTATTTACAAAATGCACCTTTTAAAATAATTTTTGATTAACATTTTTTAATTGGTTTTCATAGAAAAGACTGTCTTGTATCTCCTATTTCAGAGAAAAGCTACAAAAATGTTCATAAATAGGCAGAAGGCTCAGTGTCAAGTAACTCACGTTCACTTTGAACAATAAGTAGAACAGGTGTCCTTAAAGATAGCTTCTGGATCTTTAGTTTCTACCAGAATATATGTCTTCTGTGAGTACAATTATTAAGACATGGATTTTTCAAAAAACAGTATGAATTTTATTTTTTTAAAAATATTTCTAATGATGATTAATTATCCAGTTTGAAATTATAGTTGAGTATCTTTACATTTTGCTGAAAACAGCATTTCCTTTCCCCCCCTCCCTTCTTCTTTCTGTTATTAATAAATAATTTTACATGTATCTATGATAGGCCCCTGCCACACAATCCATTCCTTCTTTGCCACACCTAATAAAAAGTGTGCACTAGAACACTGCTGAAAAAGAGTTGCATCTGAATATGAAAGTATGTTAGTGTCACATGCTGTATCATATTTTATTGCTTTGCCTGTTAAGCTGTAAAATGCTGAGGTGCTGTTGGAGTAATTCAATCAAATAAAGTGAAAGTAATATTGATGAAGACCCTTTCATTTTTATTGGCTCATAAACATCACAGAGTAAATGCCGACACTGGTTTTTTAAAACTATGAAGATGGTGGTGCTATAATCTTAAATATTGAAAAAAGTGATATGAATCATATATTTAGCAATGGGACTACAGTTGACTGGTCGTATATTTAAGAAATAAAATATTTGGTGTCCATTAGAACTTTGCATTTCTTTTATCCATTTCTTAGTATTTTTACTTTTATACAGCAGATCACAACTTACTTGCTAGAAAGTAGTCAAACTAGAATGTACACAGCTGCAGAAACATATAAATTATGCCATTTTAAAATGGATTGCAACTTACTTTAAAGATTTGCTCTCAGGAAGTGGAAGTTGACAGTAGGCAATGGAGCAACCGAAGACTGTAGCAAAAGGAAGAATTGATATGGTTGTCATAAACTGTAGGAATGGAAATATTGAACAGTGTAGTGGCAAATTCTGAATTGGAAGTGCTCATCACAGCATTGCATTTATGCTGCATACAGACATGGGCCTTTGAAGTTGAGGTGATTAGGGGTGGACAAGGATTTATGTAACTTGACACTGCCAAATTTGTTCATGTACTGATGACTATAGAGTCATACAGTGACAAAAAAAGCCATAATTTTCTTTGGAAACAGGGCAAGTAGGAAGCACATAAAATTTTAAAGAATAACTATTTCTGAAAGTAATCTGAAAATGCAGCTATACCTTTCTTCTTTTCTTTTCTTTTAAGGTCCACATTTTCCAAGGATGCTTATGCTAAATCTACTGGCTGGAATTCATATGTGACTTACATCTACATAAAGGGACATACGTCTTTGGGAACTAAAACTCAGCAGTTTCTCACAGTCCTTATTCAACAAGAGGCTGCCACACTACATCATAGGGGAGCAAGAAGTGACCATTGTGCATCAATGGGTACATTTGCTCATTGGTGTTCCCTATGCCCATCTGGACAACAGATAGGACTTCGAGTGTGCATTGATAGAGCCCAATGTGCATCAAGAGACTCGGTTGGTAATGACAATGCACACTGGACACATGGGGTGTCTTCACAATACACTAGGACTTTGCCTAGGAGGCCGGCGCTAAAAACCACATAACACCATATTGGAAGAAAGGCCACAACTTTATTAGCAACAGCAAACCAAAACAGAAGGGTTGGCACAAAGCATGAGGTCAGGATCTGAAGCATCGACTAACCCCTTGGTTAATCGATAAGCAGCATGCCTGGTGACCGCCAGGCGTTGGGATGACTTAGGGGCTAAGTAATGCAAACTGGCCGCCATCACACCAGGCGTTCTCTAGATCACAAAGCCCCTAGTCACCGGGTGGCATATCCATGTTGTGGCCCCCGCAATGGCCACAACCCTTGCACAGCTTGCCCCCGGGTCTAAATTGACTCCCAAACCAGTGCTCCATAGCCCTGGTAACCAAACCAACCAGATCCTGTCCTATGCTGCCGCCACAAAGGCAGTTCCATCGGAACGCCTACCGCCAACCCTATAAAACAGGCTTAATGACCAGCACAGGTGTCCAAGTGCGGGCGAACGTAACCCACACAGGCCTTTGATTTCCAGCGCCCCAATCTTTTAATGGAATCTGCAGCCAAACCAACTTGTGACGCAGAAGTGGCAGCTCCGATCCTGAAAGAATGGCCAAAGAACTCATTAGGAGGCAAACCCAGGCGTTTTGCAGCCAACCTGAGC
>NW_024809376.1:0-3141 GCF_019175285.1 Sceloporus undulatus | reverse complement strand
TGTGTTTGATAAAACCAAAAATGTGCATTTCTTGCATTTTCCCAAAACAAAAAACATTTCTAAATAATATTGTCCCCCCCTTTAATTATCTCTATCTAATTATCTCTATATAAACCCTATTTCTGACTCTCCTCCTAGAACCATAGTGTCTACATAGAGATGCTACTGAACTGTCCCTTGTCATCTTAATAAGATTAGTAATTTTCTACATAGAAATCAATAGCCAAGACATATAGAAAGTATGAGAAACTCGCCCTCTAAATCCTTGATCCTGATCCATAACAGTCAATGGGAATAATTCCTAGATTGGGAGACCCTTGTCAAGGAAGAGCCTTAGGATCGTAGATCGGACTTAGCCCTTTTCTTTCTCTGATGCTTTATCTGATGCATTATCTTTTGCGCATGCAGCAGCATGGCCCCTCTCTGTCTGGCACTGGCCCTCCAGCAACAGGGAAGAACATCTCTTCTAATGCGACCCCATTGCAAAACCATTGCGCAACCCAGGAACTGAAACCACCCGACAATCGTTTCCAACAAGCGAAGGATTTAGCGGCAAAAGGGTTTGTGTAGTCACACTTAGGAAGTAGCATAGCAAGCAGGAACAAAGTTAGTTCCCTTTGTGTGTGTGTGTGTATATATATATATATATATATGTGTGTGTGTGTGTGTGTATATGTATCTATATAAATATATGTATGTGTGTGAGTATAGATATCCTATGCACACGTTCACACACTCCTCTATATTTTAAATGGATTTCTGGCTATTTTAGAGGCATTTTGATGGGAAATTTTATGCCATTCTCTTCTCAGGCTGTGTGTGTGTGTGTGTGTGCGTGCGTGCGTGCGTGCGCGCCAATATATATGCATTTGTGTGTATGTGTGTATATATATGTGTGTATGTATAGATATATATGTACATATATTTGTGTATGTATATTGTGTGTGTATATGCATGTGTATGAATGTATATGTCTGTATGTGTATGTATATTTATACATACACATCTTTGTGCGTGCAACTATGTATATATATATATATTTGTGTATGTGTGTATATATATATATATATATATATATGCGTCTATATATTTATACATACACATATATATGTATGTATATAATTATGTGTGTCCAGGTATATTTATATGTGTGTATATGCATGTATTTTTATATATATATATATATGTGTGTGTGTGTGTATATATATATATATGTGTGTGTATTTATGTGTATGTGTGTATATATGTGTATATATGGGGTTGTTGCTGCTGCTGCTGTTGTGTGCCTCCAAGTCATTTATGATTTATGGTGACCCTAAGGCCACCTATCACAGGGCTTTCTTGGCACGTCTCTTCAGAGGGGAGTTGCCATTCCCATCCTCTGAGGTTGAGAGTGTGTGACTTGCCCAAGATGGAGTTTTTATGCTTGAGTGTGAAATGAAACCCTGATCTCCAGAGTCATAGTCCAATGCTCAAACTTTTTTCTGTTGCTGAAAGTGTGTGACCCAAGGGTTTTTATGCTCCAGCGGGGAATCAAACTCTGCTCTCCAGACTACACTACACCACACTGGCTCTCTCTCAAACCTAGGTAGACCTATCGAATCAATGGCACCTACAATAAGTGTTAACTTTCTAAATTGGCCTTGATTCAATCATTCTCCTCCATTGGGAACTAGTAATAATTGCACAGGAGGCCTTATCTGACTTTTTTGAGGAAATGTACACTGTAACAAAGTCTGACTGTGGGAGGGCCCACACTCAGTGTGAACAGGGGTTACTCCTCTGAGGCCAGGAAGGAAGGCTTGGAGAAGGACTTGAACTCGAAGCTGACTCCTCTGATCCGGTTCTAGACTCCTACCAGTCATGGAAAGTACACAGAAAAAAACTGTGGTGGTGTTTGGAGCCACAGGTAAGGAGTGGAGTTAGAGCATGAATTATTCTGTCATTGTGCACAGGTTTTTTGCAAGCCATTCTCTCCAAGATCAGTGAAAGACCAAGCCAGAGACTGTGTGGCTTTCCAAAGAAACTCCATTGCAAACTAGAAGGAATAGAAACAAGCAGGAGATTGGGATGGGGACCTTTACAATTAATAATTAGGTGAATGGCATCTTTTTGTGGGGACAGGGGCAGGCATAAATTCAGGCTATGCTTGCGGAAAACACAGATTTCACTTAATGCAGCAGTTCCCTGCAACAGCGTGTGTATGTGTGTTGTGTGTCTTCAGGTCTTTTCCTACTTATGGCCACCCTAAGGAGAACCTATCATGGCGTTTTCTTGGCAAGTTTCTTCAAGAAGGGGTTTGCCATTACTATTCTCTGAGGCTGAGAGAGTGTGACTCACCCAAGGTCACCCAGTGGGTTCTTTATGCTCAAGCGAGTAATTGAACCTTGGTCTCCAGAATCGTAGTGTGACCTTTAAACCACTACACCACACTACTGCCCTCCCAGATGATTACTAGTTATTTATGTATATATATGTACTGTATGTTTATTTCTGAGCCCATTCCCTCTTTTATTGTGGTCACCGCGGCTGTGTTTCTGTCTCTCTA
Organism: Sceloporus undulatus; assembly: GCF_019175285.1. Classification (NCBI taxonomy): domain Eukaryota; kingdom Metazoa; phylum Chordata; class Lepidosauria; order Squamata; family Phrynosomatidae; genus Sceloporus; species Sceloporus undulatus. The sequence continues at coordinate 593 of NW_024809376.1, read as the reverse complement.
CAGAGGAAGGCACACACATACTTCTGTTAGAGTTTTACAGAGTTTTATAGACAGCTTTTAATATTTTAATGTGTAATGTTTTTAACTTCTTAAAATTGTTTAATTGTTTTTAAAATTTTGTTATCTATATTTCAGTGCTTTGTATTGTTTTTAACTTGTGCTGCTTTAAATTTTGTTAGCCACTTGAGTCCCTATCCTGAGATAAAGGAGGGGTATAAATAAATAAATACTTATTATTATTATTGTTATTATTATTATGCCAGGTTATGAAATGTAGAGAAGGGATTTGGGGCTCAGAGCCAATGGTTCTGTTTAAAAATCGGGCTCCAGATGTTGCTGAACTACCCTTACTGTTTGCTAGGAATGATACCTGGGAGTCACAGTTTAGGGATAGCTGGAGAGCTGCACAATTCTTATCCCCTGTCAAAATGAATTAATTGGTTTGTGTCCAGAAGAAAAATCCAGGTTTAGGTGACTATCCTTATAGGCTGCATCTGCACTGCAGAATTAATGCAGTTTAACACCACTTTAACTGCCATTGCTCACTGGTATGGAATTCTGAGATTTGTAGTTTTGTGAGATATTTTCGCTTT
>NW_024809375.1:0-3141 GCF_019175285.1 Sceloporus undulatus | reverse complement strand
GTAAGTAAGCATCCTGAAGATCCAGTGAAGTCAGAAAGTCTCCGCGATGAAGGCTGTCCAAGATGGTCTTCAGTGTTTCCATCCTGAATTTCTTTTTGCGAATAAAGAAGTTCAGGCCTCTCAGGTTCAGTATGGCTCTCCACGACCCGTTTTTCTTGGGGACTAAGAATAGAGTGGAGTAGCATCCCTGTCTTTTTTGTTCTTGTGGAACGGGTTCGATGGCTCGAATGGAGAGAAGACGATCGATTTCTTCCAGTAGGAGGCGATGTCGCGAGGGGTCGTTTGATTTTGGTGACGGAACGAATCTGTCGTGAGGTCTCCTGTAGAATTCGAGCTTGTATCTGTGACGAATCGTGTCGAGGACCCACTTGTCTGACGTGGACATCTCCCAAATGTGTGCGAACCCCTGTAGTCTGCCCCCTACTGGAGGGTCCCCGTCATTGTTGGTGGTTTTTCCGAGTAGGCTTTGAACCTCCTCCCTCTTTGGTGGGGAAGGAAGGTTTGTTGTGTTTGGGGAACTTGGAGTCTCCCCACCGTGGCTTGGAGGACCTGGACTCCCTGGCTCGAAAGGAGTTAGAGTTGGAGCTAGCAGGATAAAAGGGCCTAGAGGAATGATAGGCAGAGCGATTCCTAAACTGTCTCCTATCGTCCTTTTTCTTGGCTGAAGGTAATGTCTTTTTCTTGTCCTTTCCCTCGATCAACACAGGTTCTAGAGATTCCCCAAAAAGCTTAGAGCCCAGGAAAGGAGTAAAGGCTAAGTTTGGACTTAGTGTCCACGTTCCAATTTTTTAGCCAGAGTTGGCGTCTGATCGCCACGGTCGCCGCCTGAGCTCTAGCGGTCTGTTGAATGGCATCGAGAGTGCCATCTGCTGCAAATGCTGATGCCTTAATGATCTTATTGATTGTCTGTCTAACCCTGGTATCTGCATCGGGGAGAAGATCAAGAAGGTCCCGTGACCATTGCAGATTGGCACGCATGACCATGGAGACAGTGGTATCGGCCCTAATAGCTATAGACATGGCCTCATGGGCCCTTTTGAGGGCACCCTCAGCCCTTCTATCCTCTTGGTTTCTGAGGGTATCTTCGCCATCTCTGCTGAAGACAGCCGAAGAGACAAGGGCGGACACCGGCACATCAACTGTGGGAATCTTGAGCCTGTCCATGACCGTAGGCTGAAGGATATAGTGTTTTCTGATAACACTGTGAGAGGGTCTGTTAGCTGCGGGGCTATTCCATTCGTCTTTAATAATTTGCATGATATTAGAGGGACATGGGATCTCTTGGACCGAGGGCGCTGTGACTGGAAACAGGTCCTCACTAACCCTGGGTAGATCTGACTCGAGTGGGGGTGGCTGACTAGAAGACAGGCTGATGCCCAACGTTTTAGTGGTCTTTTTGATAAGTGGGGCATAATCCTCTGGCCTCAACAACCGTGAGGACAATGTAGTGTCCTTGGCGCTGTCGCCTTCATCAAGGGACAGCTCGCCCTCTTCAGGGTCGGAGTTAGAAGAATTGAGGGGAATCCCTGAGGACTCCTCCTCGGAGGAATGGGAGGAGCGAGGGCATGAGGGTTTAGAGGTGGCTCTAGCATGTCTGGCCCTCTTGGCAGGGGGGCGATAAGACTGCTCTGATTCAGAACCCGAGCAGGAGTCGCTGGCTTCATCCGGTCTGGAACCAGACGAGGCCGGATCCCAGCGACCCCCGGAACCCTCACTGGAAGTCCTGGCCCTCCTATCAGGGACAATGGAGGTAGCTCTCCTTTTCCTGGCCTGTGGCTCACTAGCGGAATGAGTGGGGTCTTGGTGGGGGGGGGGGCCTATCGCCCCCTTCTTGGAGGGGCTGGGAGCCGACTGAGTCCGGTCGGCCAAGCCGGCGGGCTCCCGGGTTCGCCCCAACATGGCGGCCCCCATGGTGGACCACGCGGCTGCTCTGGAGGACTTCCGGGTCGCCCTCAATATGGCGGCCCCCATGGCGGGCCGTGTGGTCGTGCCGGCGGACTTCTGGGTCCGCCCCAAAATGGCGGCCCCCAGGATGGACCACGTGGTCCTCCTGGCGGACTTCCGGGTCTGTCCCAAGATGGCGGCCCCCATGGGCCAGCCCGCGGTCTTCCTGGCGGGCTTCCGGGTCCGCCCCAAGATGGCGGCCCCCATGCTGGGCCATGCGGCCCTGCAGGTGGACCTCGCCAAGATGGCGGCCCCCAGGAGCCGGCTCAGCGGAGCGGGGGTCACCGGGGAGGAAGGGGAAAACGCCGCCCGATGGGGGGCCAAAAGGGGGAAGGGGGCCTGGCTACATCCAGAGGGGCCCTCCCCCGGGAAAAATCCCCCGCCCCAGCCCGGAGCGCCGGGGCCGAAGGGGCGCAACCCTGTGGGGTCGGTCTCCGTCCGGTGGGCCCTGGCTAAGGAGGGGGCCTCCCGGCGGATGAAAGACCTGAGCCACCGCACCGTCCCAGGGGATGGGGGGTTACTCACGCTGTCCTCTGGGTCTTCTGAGTCGACGGGGATGGGCTCTCCCTGCACGGACCCTAGCCGGGTCGTTAGAGAGGCCGCGGCCTCTGCAGCTGAAGGGAGGGGGGTCCCCTCTGCCGGCTGTTGCCGCGCTTCCACCGGTCCCTCCGAGGGCGAAGACCCAGGGCCCGCAGCCGGCAAAGCCGGGGCTGGCCCGGGTAGGGTGGAAGCCGGCTCTCCCTGAGGGCTGCCCTCCCTGACTAGATCCATCCCTGAAGAAGGGTTGGAGAAAAAGGGAGGGAAAGGAGAAGGGAGGATAGGATTTTTTTTTTTTAAAGGTAGGAAAAAAGAAGGTAGGGAGGAAGAGTCAGGTGAGCCAGGGGAGCCAAGGAGCCACAACCGAAATGGTAGAAGCTGAAGAAGATGCGTCCTAGCAGGAGCGAGGCAGGAAGAAGACTGGGGATACAAGGGGTCACTCCGCCCATGGGGGCGGGGGGCGGCCCCTGGCCTTTGTTTTTTATCTCCCTGCCTACCAGGTGCCAAGAGGCGGAGTTACCCAATATCAAGGAGGCTCGGCTCCTTCTCTGCTGGGAAATGACGGATCTCCTCTGGAGGCCGTTCCATAATCTGGAGCGGCAGATGACAAGGCCCTCTGGGTAACCGCAGCCAGCCTGGTCTTTAAGGGCTGCAGTTCAT
>NW_024809374.1:2919-3141 GCF_019175285.1 Sceloporus undulatus | reverse complement strand
CCCCCTTGAGCCCTACTATGCCTTAATCTCTGCTCTTTTCAGTTCAAATGGCTCCTTTCCTACCATGCCAGAAGTATCTGAATGAAAGCATTTTCTGGCTGCATTAGGAAGTGGGCAATACACAGCCCAGGAGAACAGCAGACTCTTACTATATTCCCCCAAATCTTCCTTTTTTAAAAAAGGAAAAAAGTGGGAAAGTACTATATTGCTGGCTGAAGAAAA
>NW_024809374.1:0-2850 GCF_019175285.1 Sceloporus undulatus | reverse complement strand
AAGTAAGGCATAGTAGGGCTCAAGGGGAATGAATCTCTGCTCTTTTCAGTTCAAATGGCTCCTTTCCTACCATGCCAGCAGTATCTGAATGAAAGCATTTTCTGGCTGCATTAGGAAGTGGGCAATACACAGCCCAGGAGAACAGCAGATTCTTACTATATTCCCCCAAATCTTCCTTTTTAAAAAAAGGAAAAAAGTGGGAAAGTACTATATTGCTGGCTGAAGAAAAAAAACTATGCATCCAAAAGACCCTGTCTGAAGGTAAACAAGATAGATAGATAGATAGATAGATAGATAGATAGATAGATAGATAGATAGATGAGATAGCATTTGGAAATCTCATGGTTTCTGGCACTCACACAAATGTATCACACTTGGAATCTCAATTTTCCATTGCCATTCATTCTGAAGTGGAATTCATGAACTGGCTGTATCACAGAAAATACTGTGACTATCTGAAATGATATGAAAGCTCTTGGCAAGAGGCGTACAAGCTGTGATGGGTCATTGCAAACATCCTATTGCTCATATGAGCATGTGTGAGCTCACCCTTAGACAATTATGTTATTTGAGATCACGGTCTAAAGACTCAGAGGGCAGCAATTTCATCCCTGTGTATCCTGCAACATCCAGGAGGCAAATAGCTCTGCATACAGACTTCAATAGCATTTGTGATCTACCTGCCATTGTAGATGAAATCAATTAGCTTATGGCATATTCAATGCATGGGAAACTTTGGAGGCCACAAAGATGGCTGGGGGCCATGAATCACACTTTTCCCACCACTACGTGAATTGTAATTACTGATATTTTTTTCTTGCCAGTTACATTGGGATGGGAATCATATGTCCCTGTACATTTTATTGGACTACAATTCAAGCATTCCTTACCACTAAATATGTCAGTTAAGGATGCTTGGAGTTGCAGTGCAATGGCATACAGAGGGCTGAATGATTCTCATCTCTGATTTAGGTAGAGTGCCTGTTCTGCTGCCTTGATGACTAATGTATATCTTAAAGCATATGCATTTTTATCTCCATTTTATTATCTCAGGTAGCAGGTAAATATATACATAGGTGAGGAATTCAATGAAAGCAAAACAACATGAGATGATTCAATGAAAGCATGTTTGTCTTTCAGTTTTTATCACAGGAAATCTAGGGAAGAGATTCTTATTTCTGGATCAGTTCCACAGTGTACATTAAGGATGGACATTAAAATTAGATGTGAGTCTAATGGTAGATCTCTTGCTAATTTGCAGCAGATTGGCAAGGATTTCTTATTCTCAGTTGCTTGCCAACCAGAGCACCAAAATGAACCATGCTGTCCCATTTTAAATAGCACAGCTAAAATGAAGAAAGCTTTGGATAACCAGGAATGTACTTTGGTGTGGAACGAGTATTAGCTCCGTTCACTTCTAGTAGTTAAAACAAGTTGCTGCAATCAGAAAGTCTTTAATTCTAAGTGTATCTTCAAAGGCATGCTCAGGTTGGTAGATTTGGGATTTCTGGTAAAAAGAGGTGGCTTCTAAAATCTTGTTAAGCAATTCTGCTTAACATAACTACTAAGTTGATTTTAAAGATGTTACATTGTTGACCTTAGTATCTTCTGCAGGAAATGCATCAGGTAAGACTGGGCATAGCTTGTCTTCTATATGTTTTTGGACTGCAGATTCCATTATCCCCATCACTGCCAATGCTAGTTGGGTCTAGGGATAAGATCATTTCTATCTTACTTTCTCCATAATTTCTCAATTTAAATATATGATGCCTAATCCCTTCTTTGTCTTTTTCCTACACTCAAATTTGCTTGAACCTAAAGTCCTTCCTTACTCGAACGTGTTGCTTATGAATTTTGATGAATTCCTTAAAAATTGATTGAAATGAAAAGTTAACTGATTGGCACTGGCCAAAATCAATAGATACAATAGCTGTTTCCAGCATGGAGAGGACTATATTGTACCTAACTGCTCTATAAATGCTAAAGGTAAGGAACCTTTTCCCCCTTCAAAAAAGAAAAAAAAGAGAGAGAGAGAGAGAGAGAAAGAAAGAAAGAAAGAAAGAAGAGAGATAGCTACCCTTCTGCAGCATTAGCATTGTTGACAAAGAGGGAGTCAAATCCAGACTTTCTGAGAAATAGCACCACACACTTGGGCTTAAATGGAAAGTCTGTCAGTCTTAGTTTTTCTCATATTCAAACCTTTTTTTTATTCTCTTGTGTTTTCTGTTCTGAATATAAAGAAATTTGTGAATTTTGATAAATTATTCTGAAAAACCAAAGCGAGATGAAATTATATCCCACCCTTACCTAGGCCTGGTGGGAGCTGCAAAGGGCTACAATTTCCCAAGACCTGACATAATGTGTGGACAACCCATGCACATGTTTAAACACTTGTGGGTTCACATCTGGAAGACATGATTAGGGGAAGATCTATACATACAATAAAATCTAGGGTGTCCCAGATTTTCCAGATTCACAGTGACTTTGGAGCTTCCCTAGACTATTAAAAGTGACAATTCGAACTAAGTGGCCACATATTCCCAATCCCCCAACCCCCCATCATCCAGAGGCTGTGTCATTGTAAAATGGCAAGCTTCATTGAATTATTTCCAGTGACATGACACCTGAATATAACAACAACAACAACAACAACAACAATAATTTGTTTTATTTATATACCGCTATTCCAAAGATCATAGCGGTGAACAGCAAGTAAGCTAATTAGCAAGTAAGCTAATTTGCCCCCAACAGTCTGGGTACTCATTTTAGTGACCTCGGAAGGATGCAAGCCTGAGTCAAGCTTGGGCCCTTTTGCTGGTCTTGAACTCGCAACCTTGTGGTTTTGAGTGA
>NW_024809373.1:2549-3142 GCF_019175285.1 Sceloporus undulatus | reverse complement strand
ATCAGACCTTCTTTCTCCTCACCTTCCCACCAGGGCCCTCCGTTCTGGTAGTCAAGGCCTGCTGTCACAGCCCAGGATTTCCTCTGCCCCATCTCGTATTTGCCCCTTTTCACTCACTGCCCCTCACTCCTGGAACCTTCTTCCCCCGCAAGCAAGAGCCATCACTTCTTTAACCAGCTTCAAAATGGAGTTGAAGCTCATCCTGTTCAGAGAAGCGTTCCCAGGCATTGCATAATTGTCACTTGCTATTTGATGTTCTTTTGTTGTCTGTTTTATTGAATCATTTCCTGTATTTCTATGTATTTTATATGTATTGTCCTACTAGAGAGGCAGGCTAACTCCAACAGGCCTCCCTGGAAGAAGTTTACCTATCCATTAAGAAGCCAAGCCCTCCCTCCTGTCCATCTCCCCTGATCCAGGCCTCGGAGGTAGAGAAGAACTGCTGGCCCTCATCCCCTTCCCCACCACCACTCCCTTCTCCTTTTGTGTTGTTTCTTTTTAGATTGTAAGCCTGAGGGCAGGGAACCTTCCAATTAAAAAGAGTGTATGTACAGCGCTGTGTAAATTTAAAGCGCTTTATAAAAAAGGATAAT
>NW_024809373.1:0-2539 GCF_019175285.1 Sceloporus undulatus | reverse complement strand
AATAATAATAATAATAATAATAATAATAATAATAATAATAATAATAATAAACACAATTGCATTGACTGTTCTAAACAATATCCAGGGCTGCAAAATACACAACTGAAAGAGCAAAAAAGAAAGAAAGAAAAAGGAAACAAAACAAGGCAGAAAACAAATATATATCAAAAGCTGTTGACATTTGAAAAAAGGGCTTGGAAAGCAGGACTATGAATGCAGGGAAGGAGCACATAATAATTCCCTGCTGCATGCTTTATTTTCTCCCCAGCAAAAGCATAAAAGTTTGCCTTCCTATTGCCATCTTGTACAACAACTGGAGGAAACTCAAATAATACCATTGTGATATATTATTAACTCACATAACCAGTTTGCCATAGGTTTAGCCACAGTTTGCCACTGGTCAAGTCAACCAGCAATCAAAGCAACACAGTATAAGAAATTGCAGTTGTGAATGGAGTAGATCTTAGGAAGGAACACAAATATAGATGTTATAAGTATGGACCTCAATCTCCTTAACGTCAAATACTCTGAAGTCTGAACGGTGCTGTAATAGTCATCTAAATCCAGAGGAAATTCAGTGTAACTGGGTACAGACTGCAATGCAACTCACACCAATTCAGGCAAATATATTTAGGCTATAATGCCATTGCAGGCAATTCATAGGGTTGCACTGTTAGGCCTTTAGTCTATACATGCAATGAATTTCCCTATCCTTCCTCTTCTTCCACTTGCATTTTAACTAATCCACTTCTGGCAGATATTACCTATAGGCTGACATTTGGTAATGCTATAGCAACTGGTATTCCTTCTCCAAAAATCATTTGTGGTTGAGTCTCCCTTATCTGGACTTCTGAAATCTGAAATATTCCAAAATTATCCACATGGAGTTAGTGACACCTTTGTTATTCCATGCACACACATACACACCTGTATTGTTATTGTTGTTGTTGTTATGTTTATTTATACCCCACCTTCCTCCCAAGGGACTCAAGGCAGCTTCACATTGCATATCAAATGACTTTCAGGCTATGCCATATATTTGCAAGACATAAATGAGACATAAGCAAATTTCACATATGAGACAAATGAATTTCATGTTTAGACACAGGTCCCATCTCCAAAAGATATGTCATTACGTAGCTGCAAATATTTCAAACTCTGTAAAACTCTGAAATCCAAAACACTTCTGGTCTCGGGTTATTTTGGATAAAAGAGGCTCAACCTGGATGCATTTGCACCGTAATAAGCATCATTGGAATTACATTGAAATTATACCCAAGTAAGCATGCATAGGGTTGCATTGTTATTCATCAGTGCAGCTACACAGCATCTAACACTCTTGCACACTTCTTATAAGGAAATGTCACAAGAATGAAGTGACAGATCTGTGGATAATGGCACACACAGACAATCTGGATACACAAACCTTTGAGGCCGACACTAACTGAACTATTCACACAACTTATTTCGAACTTTCTTCTAAGCAGGAACCAAGGCAGACTTTAAAATACATTCTTGTATTTCTAAGATTGTAATGAGATATCTGAGTGCTAGCATGGCATAGTGGTCAGAGCATTGGAGCATGGCTCTGGAGACCTGGGTTGGATGCCTACATCAGCCATGATACTCATTGGGCAAGTCACACTCTCAGAGGATGGCAATGGCAACCCTCCTCTGGAGAAACGTGCCAAGAAAACCCTGTGATAGGATCACCATATGTCAGAAACGACTGAAAGACACAACAACAGCAGCAACAACAACAACAACAACGAGACAGCTAATACCGACCACTAGCAATACACAAGCACAATATGCATTTAGTTTCTACTAGAAGTAATTGTTCCATTTACTGTATTCCCAATGTCCAGGCTGTGTACCAAAGCTCATCTAACCTGAACATATAGCCCATGAATATAGCCCTGAATATATAGCCAAATGCATCTGAGGAAATAGACTTTAGTCTAGGAAAGTTCATGCTGCCAACTTCTTCATTTCAGTCAGTCTCAAAGGTGCTGCAAGATCTCTCCACATACTGATTCTACAGACTAACATGGCTATATCTTGAATACAACAACAGCAACAACAACAATAAATTTTATTTACATACCGCCTTTCCGAAGGATCAAGGTGGTTTACATATTACATAAACAATGCGTAAAACATAGCCCATGCTTTTGGGTATCAAAAGACTTACAGGAACCAGAAGGTTTTAGAGAGGTATAAAACATCTGTTGGGTTTTGTAGAACCCACAACTGCCCTTTGGCACTGAGAATACTTTGCAGCCAGGGAATATAGACTGATCCTTTATGGTGCAAATGGAAGAAACAAGAATATAACCAGATAACGTGGAAAGAATGGCCAACTGGACAGGAGAATGGATCCACAAGGAAACATTTGATAGCAAGGAAGCAACATTAACAACCTAAGAGATGCAGACGACACCCTAATATTAGCAGAAGACATTCAAGAATTGGAAGAATTAATAAGAAAAGTCCAAGATGAAAGTGCCAAGGCAGTTTTGATGCTGAACATAAAGAA
>NW_024809372.1:0-3142 GCF_019175285.1 Sceloporus undulatus | reverse complement strand
ACAAAGCAAAATAGGTATTTCTCAGTTCCTGAATAATGAATAGTATTTGAAAGCTAAACAAAACGTATAGAGGAAAGAGGGAGAGAATGGGGAACAAAGATGTCCACCCCTATTTCTGAGTAGACTTGCAAAGGTATTGGAGAGAGGGACAGACATTGAAAGCCTCAGTGAGACTTTATAGAACTATTATGGAACTATCTTAGCAGTTCTGATATCATGAGTTAGTGTAGCTTTCTCCATTAGAACACAGGATCCAGAGGATAATGTTGAAGCACAAAACATGCAGGGGTAGTTGTACTGGCCATTTAACAAATACAAACAAAAAACCCATCAGTGATGCCTTTATTGGCCAACTGAAATGCACAATGTACTTGTTGCAAGCTTTCAAAGTTCCATGGGCTTCTTCATAAGGCAAGATGTTAGAAACCAAACAAGAGGGGGAAAAACAATTGGAGATGTTAGTCAGATTCCTGCATGTTATTTTCAGTCCTTAGTAAAGATGGTTTATTGGGGAGGGTATATTTTGTGCAGGCAGGCTCCTCCTCCTTCTGGCCACATGGCAATAGGAAGATTTTCAAAGTCCAGGAAATTTAAAGACCATTTGAATCTCAATAGGGACCCCTTTTTTGCAATCCAGTACATCTCCATTCTAGTGAGGTCACAGGCCTCTTTGTAGGCAGAGAACAATGGATTCCTCAAGAAGTCTCCATCAGGAACATTTTGGTGGTGTAGAGGTAAAGCATGCAAATTCAGCCCAAATTTAAGAAGAAAAAAATGTTTTACCTTGGTTGGTGGTCCCAGTCCATTCATGGTTACCCTGTTGTAGCTACAATATCTCACAATCCTCTCCCATATACCATCTTTACTAAGGACTGAAACAACATGCAGGCATCTGACTAACATTTCCAATTGTTTTGTTTTCCTCCTCTTTAGTTTGTAACATCTTGCCTGATGAAGACAGCCATGGAGCTTTGAAAACTTGAAACAAGTATATTGTGCATTTCAGTTGGACAATAAAAGTATTACTGTTGGATTGTTGAAGCACAAAGTTTGCTTGCTCGCTTGCTAAATCTCTCCCCCTTTCTTTCCCTCTTTCTCTCCCTTTCTCATTTATTTAACATCCAACTAGTGGAGGAGTTCTGGAGAACTGAAAAGTTTCTTCACTCTTTCTCGCATTTTGGCTAAAGGAGACTGGGCAGAAAGAGAGTGAATGGGTAACAGAAGGAAGAAGGAGCAGGCCCCTCTTGTCTGAGAGCAAGCCATAATTTGGAGCTACTACTATTCCTTGGCTCTAAGGTGTATATAAACCTTTAGAATTTATATGCATACACACATCAATAAACCTTAACTGTTGGAATTTATACACATATTCATATCCATAAATCTCATTGCTCTTTTCTTGCCTGGCTTCAAGGTTTTGGAAGATATTTTCTATTCTGAGTAGGTTGCCAGATCTCTGGGCCTGGCCAAAGATCTCCAGTTTTTGTGGATCATCTGCAGGCAGAAGACAATGGTGATAGTTCTCCAGCTTTGCATGACTGAGCTTGAGGCAAAAAGAAAGAGCTGTGTGCAAATCTCCAGCCCAGCTAGTAGAGCAGCAACTTTCTACAATTTGCAAACTGTAATTGATTTGCACATATTATCTAGAGACGTCTGTGTATTTATTTTTTATCTTTCCCCCCTAATTGTTGTGGTGCCAGGATTCACCTTCTGCTCAGCTCTGTTGCCACCTTATAGCCAGAAGTAGACCAAGTTACATAGTCCTTATGCTGTTTTCCTAGGTAAGTGAGAAGGAAGAATCCCCTCATTTCACTTTAGAGGTTATCGCATGGGGGCAAAACCGTCCCCCGATGTGTTCTAGCGAGCATGAGCGCGGGCGCGCACGGAGCGTGATGGGAACCCGATGTGGCCCAGAACGCTAGTTTACCGCACGGTGGAACGCCGCTGCTGCCGCCGGCGTTCCCATCAGGTTCCCGATGTGTTCCAGGAGGCGCCATTTCTGGGAACGCTTTTGAAACTGTTCAATGTACAACAAATCCCACATTTCTTAGGATTTAGTGATACTGTGTGTATACAACACAATGTATCTTAGAGAAAATTGCATACAATATGTACATTAGGAAAACTAACATTTAAAAGGTATACATTAGAGGAAACGACATACAAATACATACAAATATTTTTGTGAACTTTTTAAAAATGCTTCCAACTGGTCCAAAAATGAAACAGAATGAACACGCTTTGAAAAAATGGGATTAATGCAGAAAATGAAGCAGACAAATTTGTCATTTCCAGAATTGTATATAAACAGAGTAATTGGGGAAATTATGACGGATTGTATGGCTTGTATTGCTTTTAAATTAGTATTTATATTATACATTTCAAGTGAGCACACACATACAATACATTATAGTGCTGTTGCAAATGAGATAAAGTAGACTAGTATTATGATTTGTACAGTAGTTCTAGCAACCATATTGTTATCATAAGTTCTAAGTTTTCCTGTTATCTCCCCCATAAAAAAAGATGACAAGATAGATAGGATTCCAGGTGTGTGTGCATGCGTGCGGTGTGTGTTCAAGTCACCTGTCCATTAATGGCAGCCCCATGAATTTAATAGAGTTTTCTTAGGCAAGGAATATTCAGAGGTGGTTCTGCCAGTTCCTTCCTCTGAAATATAGTCTACAGCACCTGGCTTTCATTGGCGGTCTCCTATCCAAGTAGATAGGATGATGCATTGGTGCAATTTGCAGATAGGGTTGCACCCTTATATGGAAATATTCTCTCCATCAGTCTGTTCTGCCTGTTTTTATCAGTAAATAATTTCTGTTCTTATCCAAATTCTTCTCAAAAAAGAAGTTCGGTGATGCATTCAGCAAGTCTAATGAAATGGTTGCTAAATATTGTGCTTCTTCACTCATAAACACCACACTCTGGAAAATATTTGATCACACTTCCTTCAGCAGTTGTTTGACAATGATAATTAGACTGAACAAGAAAAGATGTTCTAACTGTGCATACAACTATGGTGCAAATCTGCTCTTTGTAGATGTTGATAATGTTAAAACCTGTATTTTATTTTCCTTCCTTGACAGCATTAATGATGTACTATGTAGAAAGCCAGACAGTAAGTGCAGTTACA
>NW_024809371.1:0-3142 GCF_019175285.1 Sceloporus undulatus | reverse complement strand
GCCGCGGAACGAATTAATTTCGTAACCCGAGGTACCACTGTACAGTTCTGTTTTCTGCACCTTAAAAATAATATTGTAGATCTGGGAAAGGTGAAGAAATGAGCATCCTGAATCATTGGATTTGAGCTACATTGCTATGAGGAAGGATTGCACAGTTTGGGGCTTTTTATTTAGAAAAAAAAGAAAGGGCTGTGATAGCAGTACAGTGGTACCCCGGGTTACGAAATTAATTCGTTCCGCCGCCGCTTTCGTAAGCCGGAATACTTCGTAAGCCGAAAAAGCCATAGGCGCTAATGGGGAAAAGCCGCGATTTCGTGTGAAATAGCGCCGAAAAGCACCAAAAAATTTTTCGTAACCCGAAAAAACCTTCGTAACCCGGAACAGTTTTTTTAAATGGATTTTTTTCATAACCCGGAAATTTCGTAAGGCGGCGCATTCGTATCCCGGGGTACCACTGTATATAGAAGTTCATGGTGTGGAAAGGTGGATGGAGAGACTTTTTTCATGATAGTAAAGTCATACAACAAATGTTAATAGTAGGAAATTCAAGAGTGATAACATCCACCTGGTGCTATCACAGTATGTGCTGTTCCAATTCCTACTGGGTCTGGTGGCTGTATACTATCTCCAGGATCAAAGATAGTATGCCTCAAAGAATTTCAACAAAATTACCAACTTCTTGCCATTGGGGAATTTTTTGTGTCAACCAGTATAAGGTATTAGGACAAACATTAATGGGCACTGCCATTTTTAAGCAAACCAACAAAGTAGAGGTTGTGTACCCTGGCTGTCAATATAATGGTTCCTTGGGAGGGAAAATTAGCATTTCTCCCTTCATGAGACCAAGGTGAGTCTGGAAACAAACCAGGTTACAATGTCATTTTGAGGCTTTCTGCACAGTCATTTGGGACGTCCGGAGGACGTCCCATTTTAAAAAAGGGGCGTCTCTTTTAGACACCCCTGGGCCTAGTACGGACTCTGTCCGTACAAGATGGCGCCGGCCCTTCTACATGGCTGGCGTCATCTTTGTGTATTGGATGCTGAGCGTCCGTACGCGTCGCGTCCTTTGTGACGTAGCGAGTGCGCCCCTGGCACCTCGCTACGTTGCAAACGCGACTCGAAAAGAAGCTCCATTTTGGAGCTTCTTTTTCAGTCCGCAGGGGAGCCGCGCCGTGTGGAGGCTCCGGCTCCCCCGCGGACTAGCCGGCGGCGGTCTGTACCCCGCCTTTAATTTGCTTTTCTTCCCCCTTGTGTTCTCTGGGTTTTGGCTGTGGCTATTTGAGTTGAACATGCTGTTCTGCCCATGCATAAGCATTCTTTTGGGTATGGTGTACTATTTGTATATTCTGCAATACATTGGAATTTTGACAGGGGTTAGAAAAAAATGCAGGATTCTCACTGCAGTTTTTTTTTTATTCCACTACATGAGATTAACAAAAAAATAGGCATTCTCCACCACCACCACCACTAAAGCCCTGCTTTTAGATAAGAAACCCATCCTGTTTTAGTTTTATACTAACAAAGCTTAGAAGGGTAGCTCTTGGCTAACCTTTTTATAACCAACAAAATATTCTCAATCGTTTAATTTTAGATAAAAAGGATGATAAGAGACGGCATTCAAGATCCAGATCACGTTCAAGGAGGAGGAGAACACCATCATCTTCTAGACACAGGTAAAACTTTATACTCTGGGATCACTGACATTCTCAGGATGACACATAGGAACAATTCACCACAGTTGAGTTTATCCCCTTATGGCAACATTCCTTTTCGTTACTACCATTAAGACTGCCTCCCCCCCTTCTTCTTCAGTTTATTTTTTCCTGCCACACCAACCTGACATGGGTTAGCCCTTTTCTGGTAAATTAGAACAATTAAGAAACAAAGGTGGAGAAAAGACAGAAGGAAGAGAAGAAGGTAAAACATATTGAAGGAAAGATAAAAGTAATGGGAACAAAGAGCAAGGAACACCCAGTGTCGTTGAGACCAGAAGTGAATGGGGAAAAGGAAAAGCAGAAAACTAGAGCCACCCAGATGATCACTGCAGAAGAAATAAAAAAAAATAGGTACAATATAAAAATGGAAAAGAGATTAGACAGAAGCATGGCTTGAACCTTGAGTCAGCAAGTGCTTTGTTTAAAGGGAAAAGAGGAAAAAGACAGAGGATGGCTTAAAATTGGATTATGTTTGCTTGAGTAGACCAGAGAAAAATGCTGTGCTAGCATTGGAATCTCTCAGGATTGGTTTCAACCACCTTTTGAATACTCGGAGATCAAAACAAGGGGAACAGCCAGATTAGGACATAGTTCTGCAGTAAGGGCAAGCGTGGCTTTGGCAGCACCATCTGCTGGGGCTGATTACAGCAAGGTGAAAGGGGGAAATAACCTAGTAAATTTAAGCTTTGCAACAGATGCAGCAGCATCTATTGAGGCTTGCTGCAACAAGATGGAAATTGAGAAATTTTTAACAGCAAGGCACTATGTATTTGCCAGTGAAGCACATGACACCAAAGTTTATGTCCTGTTTGCAAATAGTGTTTTCAACAATGCCTCATGTGAGTGGGAGACAAGTAGATATAAATCAGAGACAGCCATCCACAAACAGTAATGAGGATACTGCCTGTTTATAATGTGGGGAAATACAGGGAGCAAGAAAGTAATGAAATCAACAGATCATCAGTGGTGTTCCCAATCAAAAAAGGAAGAGCAAAGGAATTTAAACACAAAAAAATTGTCCAAATCAAATTTAGGTGAAATTAAATCAAAATGAAATGAATGTATTTAATTTAATTAATTATAAATGTAATGAATTTCAACAAGTGGATAATTGTAAAGAGGGAACACGGGTTGATGATAGTTGGAAACTACTTAAAGGCATACACAGAGAGAGAGATTATCATTGTGATTATTTCATGGAGAGATGGGCCAGAAATCTAGGAATAATTTAGCATTTGTACCCTAGGACTGCAATTTGGTTAAGAGACCTTAGACAGGGTATTAGTGGAAAATAAGAAGAAGAAGCAGGTTATGACAACATTACAAAATAAAAGCTTGGATAGGAGATATTACAGAGGAGGATTTCCTAGTTACAGTTCCTTTCATGGGGGAAGAGGAATGGCTAGGCAGATAGATTATAGGGAATG
>NW_024809370.1:0-3142 GCF_019175285.1 Sceloporus undulatus | reverse complement strand
GTTCATCCATTGCTGAGGGACTGTAGTTTATGGATGAATTTCAATACTGCTGTTTCTCTTTCCAATTTACCTTTGTAGTTCTTTTGTTCAAGGACAGGTGTTCTGATGTCTGACATAGAATGCCAGGGAGACTGAAATGTTCTACCACCAGTTTTTGTGTATTCACATTCTTAATGTCTGATTTATGTCAATTTATCCTCTGGTACAGGGACTGGGATATTTGTCCAATGCAGAGTGCTGATGGGCATTGATGACATAATATGGCATAAATCACATTGGAGGAGGAGCATGTGAAGGTCCTCCTAATATTGTGGGTGATGCCGTTAAGTCTTGTGATGGTATTTCCTGGATAAATGTGTGGGCAGAGTTGGCATCTTAGTTTGTGGCACCATCTGTGTCATGTGTCTTCCTGTGGGTGAGTACCTGTTTGAGGTTTGTAGGCTATCTGTAGGAGAGTAAAGGTCTGCCACCAAGAGCCCTTGAAAGAGTGACATTCTTGTCTAGAATGGGCTGTAGTTCATTGATGATATGCCTGAGAGGTCCCAGTTGGGAACTGTATGTGACCACTAGTGGGGTTCTGTCATTTTCTCTCTTGAATCTGTTCTGTGAAGAAGTGATCAGTTAGGTCCTCTTAATGCTGGGAAAAGACAATAGTCATTTAGCTCAAACATTAGCTGGTGTGGGGTAGTGATTTGAGTGTTGGTCTATGAATCTGGAGACAGTACTGTAGTACAAATCCTCACTCAGCCATGGAGACCTGTTTTGTGATCTTGGGCAAATCACACACTCTCAGCCTTAGAGAAAAGCAAAGACAAATCCCCTCTGAACAAATCTTGCCAAGAAAATCCTGTGATAGGGTTTTCCGAAATGTTTTTGTTAGGAAGGCTCGAATTAGGGGAATTTAATTAGCTCAAATTTATGAGAAGCGTATCCTAACAACGCACGCAGCGGATCGTGTCCCTATGTGTATACCAGAGGTCATCTAGTCCAACCCCAAGAAATAGAGACTCCAATGCCAATGAGTTGCAATAAAATATGAACATTTATTAAAGACACACAACAAAAGGGATCATACACTCACATGCACATTCAATATTAAAGCAAGGGAGGGGGAAGAGTTTGGGAGTAAAGGAGAAAGGATAGAGGCACCGTTGAAATATTTACCTTAGGAGTCTTCTCCAAAGCGACGGATGTGAGGGATGGTGGATGGTGAAACACGGTTATGGAGAACAGGGAAAGCAAGCGGCGACCGTGGTGGCTAGAAGCTGAGTTCCAGCGGGCAAAGCTAACTTAGAGGCCCGAGAGAGACAGTGAGCACTGGCTTAACTCAAGTGATTTCAGTGGAGCCCAAGGCTTGGGGAATTCAAGCCTGGAGCAGCAGCTCAGCAAGCAAGGTTTTGAACTTCAGCTCAACAAGCCCAATGAGGGCAGAAATCTCGGTCCTATTTATACTGTGAAACATAGGCTATGGCTATCTAATGAACAAAGGTCTTGATGGCTATCTTTTGTCTAAGCTGCAACTTACACAATGGATATACAAAGGAGAGGTCTGACACCTTTCAGGGAAGACAAATACCTAGATGGCAGAGCTGTTTAATACAATCATATGCTCATTAGGAGAGAGGCTACTTCTTGGTTCTCTTCTCTTTGGGCTGCCTGCTAAACTTGTAGGGCAACTCCCAGAACTGGTTTCTTAAGATTTAAATCTACCTTTTTCTATGACCAAGTCCAGCAAGGCAGGCTGGCTACGTGGTCAGCTCGCTTTTAGGATAATGGCGGCTTGCGATGGGGTCAGTCAGTGTCATGGCCAGCCAAGAGCAGGAATCGGAGGAGGAGGAGGAGGATGCAGCTCCTCTAGTGCAAAAGGAAATGGAGGCTGCTCCAGGTGCTAATCCTGCTTTGCCAGGTCCCAGCTGCGATCTCCCAGCCCCAGAGGAGGAGGCTCAGCCAGGTCCTAGTGCTGGTGGGATTCCTCTTGTGGTGCAACAGCCTAGCGGTGACTCTGGGGAGGAATCATGCCTGGACGTGCCTTCCTTTAAGCAAAGAAGGGCTGAGAGTGCTTGCAGGCGTAGATCCAGGAGGATTGCAGAGAGGCAATTAGCAAATCAGCCTCAGGTGGCATGGGAGAGAGTTTCCCTTACTTAATGAGCAGAGAGACACAAAATCAGTGCCAGAGTTTATTGCGTGATCCTTTGGTGTGACTGCTGCCTGCACTGGCTCCCTGTATCTTGACTCTTGACTTTGGAATGGACTGGACTATTGCTACCTTCTGGCTGACCTGACCCTGGACTGGACTGACTACAGTGGTACCCCGGGTTACGAAAGTAATCCGTTCCGCGGAGCCCTTCGTAACCCGAAATCTTTCGCAAGCCGAAATTGCCATAGGCGCTAGCGCTGGAAGCCGCGATTCCGTGTGAAATAGCGCCGAAAAGCACCAAAAAAATTTTCGTAACCCCCCAAAAAAAACCCGTAACCCGAAACAGTTTTTTCTAATGGATTTTTTTCGTAACCTGGAAATTTCGTAAGGCGGTGATTTCGTATCCCGGGGTACCACTGTATTGTGACCTCTGTTAACCTGACTTTGGCTTGGCTTTTGGTTTGCTTCTTCTCTCTCTCCCTGCAAGGTTTGTGGACTACTTCCAGCTCCATAGTTAATTGCCTTCCTTATCGGTGTGTGTCTGCGTGTGCTGGCTGCAGTCCAGGACAGTCAGGGGTCATGATTTTTGATCGCTTGGCACTCAAAATTTATATAAAACCAAACTTGGTAACAATTTGAAGGAACACAACAATAGTAACAACAGTGAAGGAGGTGAGTGTTTCTCTTAGGCCCCTAAATCACTAAATCCTGAGATCTCCTGTTGTGAAATTTGAGAAGGCAAACATCTGAGGAGGGGTTTATCAGAGAAACAAGGAAGACTATGCAATAGGATAAAATGGAAGTTATCACTCCCTTTGTGTTTCATGGCTATGTTGATTAGTATGATGGATACTGGAAGACCAGCAAATTGAAATGGCATCAAATAAGGGGTGCCATAGCTCATTATTCTATTCATTCCCATCTTTTATTACAGTGTGCCCTTTTTTTATGTGGGGGATCCATTCTGGGGGGGCCCATCTTAAAAAAAACGTGTATGCTCGAGCC
>NW_024809369.1:0-3142 GCF_019175285.1 Sceloporus undulatus | reverse complement strand
TATGTCATTTATTCCCAGAATGCCCTGGAGCAAGAGTGCCAGGCTTCTAGGGTTGCCATAACCGTCAAGCTCCAAACCAGCACAAATGTAAAAAATGTAGGATAAATGTAGGACAAAATTTACCCCCCAAATGTAGGATGTATTTTTTAAATGGAGGACATGCAAACAGCTAAAAAATAATAATTTAAAAAAGCATTAATATAAACGCATGTTTCTTAGGCATGGCTTTATTGAACATGGCCTCTTGCATATTTCAGAGGCTTATAGCATAACCAAACCCTTTGGGTTTAACACTGAACATGGGTTCACATGGCTATGCATATTGAACATGTCAAGGTGATTTCACAAGAAGTGGCTTTGCCCTCGTTTTCAGGAGTCTTGCACCAACTATGCTTCTCGTAAGTGTGTACTTGGCCAAGGGACTTTGGTTTTTCTTCACTGCGCATGAGTTTGTAAAAATCAGAGCAACTTACATTGGCCGTGGCGCCTCAGAAGCTGGCTGATATCAATATCACCATCATCATCATCACTATCATTGTTAAAAGAAGGCAGACCTGTTAGCATTAAAAGCACCGAAAATACACAGAAATGCACTTTGAAAGTCACACTCTGGCCTTCAGAAACAGTGAGCGCATGCCTCAGAAACTGACTGATCTCATCATCACTATCCATTGTTAAAACAAGTCAGACCTGTTAGAATTAAAAGCACCAAAAATACACAGAAAAGGCACTTTGGGGAAAAAAGTGAAACGGGCACCCACCTCTTCCTCCTCCTCCTCCCTCTTCCTCCTCCTCCCTCTTCCTCCTCCTGCTACTCTTCCTCCTTCTGCTACTCTTCCTCCCTCCTCCTCCTCCTCTTCCTCCTCCTCCTACTCTTCCCCCCCCCGCCCCCCCTCCTCTTCCTCCTCCTGCTACCTCCTCCTCTTCCTCCTCCCCCTCCACTGGGCCTGGGCTGGCCCATGTGGGGACCAGAGGAGGAGCTCCTCCTCTTAAGGCTGGCTGGCCAATGGGGGCAGACTGGAGTTAAACAGCCCGGCCCCTGCCAGCAGCCATTGGCCAGCCAGCCCCAGGAGGAGAAACTCCTCCTACTTAGCCGTGCGCACGGCCCTGCAGGAGCGTGCAGGGCTACAGAAGGGGGCCGGCGGGCGACAAAGGCTGTGTCGGTGGCGGCCTCGGCGGCAGCGGGCAACACACAGTGCACAGCACCCAGTGCCCGCGGCGGTGTGCAGCGGCCAGTGCAGCTGCCACCATACAAGCAGCGGCAGCAGACCCGGGGCAAACCCGGGTTCATGAACGAACCGGGACGGGGTGTCCCCGCCCAGTTCAAAAGTGGGATTTTCCCGCCAGGGTGCGGGACATGGCAACCCTATCCCCAGCTCCCTGAGTTGTTCCTCATAGGGCTTCATGGTTTCCAGAGCCTTTGCCATTTTAGCCATCCTCCTTTGAACACACTCATTTCTCAATGTCCTTTTTAAATTGTGGTGCCCAGAACTGGACACAGGGCGCAAGGGGCGGCGCATCCCATTTGCATGAATGGGGCGTGCTCCCATGGCATGAGCCCCATTCAAATGAGGCGTCTGCTTTTTTCTCTTACGCGGGGGGTTCCGGAATGGATCCTCCACGTAAGAGAAGGGCAGACTGTATATTCCTTCTACACATAGCCTAAAGGTAATTTTTTTACACAATACAGTTCCTCTCTAGGAATCTCTAGGGCCCTCTTAGCGCCACTCTGCCAGAGGTTGACTACAGAGTTGTGCTGGAGGACCTAGATGTTCCTAGAGAGAACACTTCTCTAGTCATTTGTAAGTCCTCCAGCATGACTCTATGGTCAATATTGGCCACAGAGCTGCGCTGGAGATTCCTAGAGAGAGAGGCCTTCTCTTAGATTGAAAAAAAATAGTGGGATTTTCTATTTGTGGTTTTTCCCCATTCAGGGGATCTTTCGTCCCTAAACCCAGTGAATGTGGGGGGGGGCCACTGTGTTTTAAAATTAATGTTGTGCATGAAACCAGCTTTGCGTCCACGCAAGCAGCAATGGCAAGGATGGGTTTTCCTCCCAAGAGCAACAAAGGCTGCATCCGCAGTGCAGAAAGGATCCAGTGTGACACTGCTTTAATTGCCGTGATTCAATGCTACGCAGTTCTGGGATTTGTAGTTTGTTGCAGCACTAGGCATCTCTGAAAGAGAATCCTAAATGTCTCACAAAGCTACAAACCCCATGATTCCATACCATGGAGCTGCAGAGGCTAAAGCGGTGTCAAACTGGATTAATTTCTGCAGTGTGGATGCAAACAAAGGGCGGCATTTTTATGCTGCAAATTCTACCGTCTTCTTGCGACTTAACAATAATAAAATAAATAACAAAATATTTGTTTGTATCCTGCCACTTCCCAAAAAGGCACTTTAACGGTGTTCTGTTTCCTTCTTCTGAATTCACATTTATTTGAATACAATTAACTCATTGCCCATCCATTCCAAAGGCACGCAGATAATTAAAACAATTCCCTTTGCTGCCTCCGCAGCCGGAGTCGGTTCCTGCCTCTTTCGCGTTTTTGGCAAGTTCAGGAAAACCCCCCAAAACCTGAAAAATAGGCGACCCCCAAAGTGCAAAAATCAAGCTGGTGACCCCCAACATGACCAAACACGTTCTCTTTTCTTTCTTATTAAATGTCCATCCTGGAGGATAAGCCCAGGGTCCGGCCTCTGAGCTTCCTTGCCTTAGAATAATTCAAATGTCTTGCAATAAAATCTGATTTGCATTAAAAGGTGTCTAGCCGAGGCATGGCCCCATGGACGGACCACCCCCCAAAATCCTTCCTTGGGCCAGAGAGTGTGGCCTTCAGGGAGAAAGCGGGGGTCTCCTTTCTTCTGGTGTGCATTTATTTGGTGCAATTTAGGGAGTGAGATATTTTGCTTCGGAGAAACGGAGACGGCTGGTCAGATGAAAAGACCCCCTGCGGAAGGAGGAGAGCGGGTTAAAGCCCAATCCAAATCATGCATCGCCAAAACACCCCCCCCCCATTCCAAAATTTCACTATAAAGGACCAGGACTCGAACTCGGGACCCCCCAAAACTCACCGGTCACCTCCAGGCTGGCTCCGGTGATGTAGCAGCTGTCCTCCGAGGCCAGAAAGGCACAAAC
>NW_024809368.1:0-3142 GCF_019175285.1 Sceloporus undulatus | reverse complement strand
TATGTATTCCTGTATGGCAGAGGTCCCTTCTAACCAGCGTTATATGTATTCCTGCATGGTAGAGGTCCCTTCTAACCAGAGTTCTGTGTATTCCTGCATGGCAGGGGTCCCTTCTAACCAGGGTTGTATGTATTCCTGCATGACAGAGGTTACTTCTAACCAGAGTTCTATGCCAGGGGTAGGCAACCTGCGGCCTGTGGGCCGAATGCGGCCCGGTGAGGCCTTGGGACCGGCCTCAGCCCGGTCCTGCCACTGAGTGCCTCCGGGGCCTTTGGCGTCTCGCGCGAGGCATGGTAGGGCACTTGTCTATAGAAGCCTCAAAGAAACATGCATTTATCTTAACTTTTTTAAAACAGCAATTTTTTTTCAACGGTTCTTCTCATTTTTTTATTAAAAAGTGCCCTCCATTGAGAAATTTGTCCTACATTGTCCCGGTTTATTTATTTATTTAATTTTGTTTAAAAAAAATATTTAATTATTTATTTTTTGGCTTCAGCCCCCCAGTTGTCTTAGGGACAGCAACCCGGCCCCCGGCTCAAAAGGGTTGCCTACCCCTGTTCTATGCATTCCTGCATGGCAGAAGTGGGATTGTATGGACCTTGGGGTTCCCCTTCCACCTCTATGATCATTTATCCGTTCTAGAGCCTGGATGCAGACTTGTCCGATGGACCGGTCACTGCGCAGGAGTACTTCCAGGTGAGGAACGCGCTGACCGCCTCGGAGGCGAAGATCCAGCAGCTCATGAAGGTGAACGTCAACCTGAGCAATGAGCTGAAGATCATGCAGAAGAAGGTAGTATGGCAGCCACTGGCACGGTCCCTTCGGCGTCCACCTCCCTCCCTCATGCCCGCCACCCCCATGTCGGGAAAGTCCGAGAACCAAGATGGCGAGGAAGGGGACTTTGGTCCTCCAGGTGTTTCGGACTCCGACTCCCAGAATTCCTGTATATTGCCTTGGCTGGCTGAGGCCTCTGGGAGTTGTAGTCCTAACAACATAGAGTTGCACTGCGAGATTCCTAGAGAGGACACTCCACTAGGCCTTTGTAGCTCCTCCAGCGCAACTATATGGTCAATATCTGGCAGATGTTGACCATAGAGTTGCACTAGAGATCCCTAGAGAGGCCTTTGTAGCTCCTCCAGTGCAACTCTATGGACAATGCTTGGTGGATATTTACCATAGAGTTGCCCTGGAGGACGTAGGGATTCTTGGAGTGGCCTTTGAGGCTCCTCCATTG
The DNA here is from genome assembly GCF_019175285.1 of Sceloporus undulatus. Classification (NCBI taxonomy): domain Eukaryota; kingdom Metazoa; phylum Chordata; class Lepidosauria; order Squamata; family Phrynosomatidae; genus Sceloporus; species Sceloporus undulatus. The sequence continues at coordinate 1,908 of NW_024809368.1, read as the reverse complement.
CAACTCTATGGTACATGTCTTTAATTAAACTTTCTATCCGTAGCTACAGACGCTGCAGAGCGAAAACATGAACCTGCGCCGCCAGGCGACGAGCGGCACCTACCCAGTGTCCCCCACGTCGGAATACCCAGATGCCGACGGCCATGTTTCCTTGATCCGGCGTCCCTCCGCCCGCTGTGGCGGCGGCGGCAACCGTCCGATGTCCATGTACGAAACCGGGTCAGCCCAGAAGCCCTACTTGCTCCTTGATGCCGAAGAGACGTTCGTTGCGTCACTGCTCCAGCCCTTCCCTCCGCACGTGAGTTCGAAGGCCTCTCTAGGAATCTCCAAGGCAACTCTGTGGTCAAAATCAGCCATTATTTGACTATAAACTCATCCTGGAGTACCTACAAATGCTTCTCTAGGAATGTCCAGGTCCTCCAGTGCAACTCTGTGGTTTCCCGACGGCACCGACCCGCTTAGAAAGCGTATTAAGGACGTAGTAAGTAAATTATGATTATGATTCCCTTCTAGGCGACGAAACTAGAAAAGCAGAGCAGTTTGCAGGAGGGGGATTACGACAACGCGGTCCCCACGCCGGATCTGGACGAAAAGGGGTAAAAAAGGCGCACTTCCTCTTCCGTTACGCGTCACTTTACTAATGTATGTCGATTGGCAGCCATTCTCCCAAACCGTGGCGTTTGCGTCCCTTTTTCAGGCTCGGATGGAAACCCCGCCAGCGCGGCAGTGCCTTCCGCCACGGGGAAGGGTCACTCTCCGAGGGCAAGAACCCCGATGCCATCTTCGCCGGCGCCGGCCTCCCTGGCACAGAGGACGTCATACGGAAAACCGAGCAGATCACGAAGAACATCCAGGAACTGCTGCGGGCCGCGCAGGAGAACAAGCATGACAGGTGAGGCGCGAATATGCCGCCAAGGTTCGAAAGTGCCACGATGGGGACGCATGGCGGTCGGCCTGTGCGCATCTTGTAAATGCGTGGAGGACCTAGATGGTCCTAGAGTGGCCTTCGCTGACCGTTCGCCTCCGCTGACCTTTCGCCATCGCTTACTCATTGTAACTCATTGTAAGCCTCTCTAGGAATCTCTAGGTCCTCCAGCGCAACTCTATGGTCAATATCGTTTCTTTCTTTTCTTCCTTCCTTCCTTCCTCCCCCTTTCCTTCCTTTGTTTCCCCGTCCTCCCTCTTTCTTCTTCCGGGAAAGGGCCACCGCGCCCAAAATCCGGTGCTGTTTCGGTACCCTGACGCCGACGCCGCTGACCTTCCGTCCACCAGACACCGTGTCCTGGTACTCCGGCCTCTGCCCCTGCCTCCCAGGCACTGTGGACTCCTCTTTCTCTCTTTCTCGGCTTGCGCCCCCTTCCCACCTTTTTGTGAAAAGCGCGCCACTGTGAGGCGCAGAACACTCGCCGTTATGCAAGGAAGATTCACGCTGCTTTTGAAGATGGTTTTACTGGGACCTGAGTTTTCGTATTTGGGAGACCTCCTTGCGTAACGGGTCACGATCCCCTCTTCCTCCGCGTCTTCCCATGCGTCTTGGCGATGGGTGCTGACTTTCACCTGCGCTTTGAGCTTGGCGTGGAAAACGGTGCAGGGCTGAAGGACTTAAAATGGTGGAAGGCTGGCTTGCTTTGCCCTTGCCTAACCTACCCTGACTGGGGCCCGAACACTATGGTCAGCATCTGGCAGAGGTTGACCATAGAGTTGGGCTGGAGGACCTAGGGATTCCTAGAGAGGACACTTCTAAAAGAGATTGACCATAGAGTTTGGCTTGGAGGACTTAGGGATTCCTAGAGAGGACATTTCTGAAAGAGATTGACCATAGAGTTTGGCTTGGAGGTCCCAGGGATTCCTAAAGAGGACACTTCTGGAAGAAATTGACCATAGAGTTTGGCTTGGAGGACTTAGGGA
>NW_024809367.1:0-3142 GCF_019175285.1 Sceloporus undulatus | reverse complement strand
ACACACACACACACACACACACACACTCCGGGATTGGAGATAACTCTGCCTCTCAATGCCAGTCTCCAAAGAGGAGCAGTGATGGAAAGCTGTTGCCCTCCTATCCTGCTGGAGGGCATCCCTACCCTTCCATGTTGTGAGATACCCAAGGCCCGGAGTAGATCCCTCTTTGGTCTCATCTGCTTTTGGGCTCTTACAGAAGCAAAGAATGTAGTTATGCCAGTTTGGGACCTGCATTGTTGGCATTATGCTTGCAGTGTTGTGGTTAGAGCCGAGCCTTACGGTTCCCCAAAAGCATTGTGACAATATTGCATCACAGGTTGCACCACAGTCCTGTGCCCATTTACCAAAAGTCCCAGTGTGTTTGATGGGACTTAACCGCAGGTAAGTGCAATAGGATGATTGACCTGCCATGGTTCTATTAATGCTGTAATCTCTAGATGCTGTTTTAGTGCAGTGCTTACTGCGGAAATTATTCTGGGGCTTTGGAGAAAATCTCCATAGCAACTGAAATGGTTTTGGAAAGCCCAAAGCAAAGCTGGCTACGTAAGATGGCAATATCCCATTCGGTTGCCTACAGTTGGTTATTATCCAATTCTAATATGGACTTGGAAGCTGCAGGTGTGTTTTGATGCAAAGTTATTGTCCTGTTAAAGCAGTCCTGCTAGCTTGACCGTTGCCAGTTACTGCCAGGCGGTGCCAGCTTGGATCTGGTAAAAAGCATGAACTTTCCTTGCCACAGAGACCCACCTGGCCACCATAGCCTCCTTTGCATAACTGGGAGGAAGGATTGGGATTGTGTCCACTGGCCTTGCTTATCTCCACTAGCATTTATTTATTTTTTTTGTTTGCCACCTTTCTCCCAAAAGGGATCCAAGGTGGCTCACAGACAAAAAAAACAAGTGAAAACATCACAATATAATTCAAAACAATTAAAATCACCTAAAAACATTATAAAATTATATTAAAAATATGCAAAAGGTAATTCACAGATGGAACCTGAAATGCATCTGGCCATGGCCAAGCAACACCAAAGTGCAAATGCAAACGTTATTATGATGGCATGTACCTTCCTTATATATCATTACACTTCAGGTAAGATAGGCCTTAAAGAGCCGGTGTGGTGTAGCAATTTGAGTGTTGGACTACAGTACTACTCTGGAAATCAGGGTTCGATTCCCAGCTCAGCCATGAAACCCACTGGTTCACCTTGGGCAAGTTACACGCTCTCAGTCTCAAGGGGAGGCAATGGCAAACCACCTCTGAACCAATCTTGCCAAGTAAACCCCATGATAGGTTCACCTTGGGGATGCCATAAGTTTGAAACAACTTGAAGGTAGACCTTAGATTTTTTTGAGCCAAAGATGCAGCATGATGTGACAGCAGGTGTATCAAAAGACTGTCACCTTGTCTTCTGGAAAAAAAGGTTTCATAGTAGTGCAAAGTGATGTGTTAGAGATGTGTTTACTGTCTTTTCCTATGAGTTGTGTCATCTCATGCTATGTCCAAAGTTGCTTCCAGTAGAGTATTCCCCATGCCCAAAAATAAACACAAAAACTGGAGATCTGTAGCAGAATGACTGCTATTACTCTATTGCTGTTTCTACTGATAATAAAGCAAGCGCATGCATGAAAAGAAAGTGGATTTGTGGTACAAAGTGGTTGGTTGTAAAAACATATAAAAAGAGCCCAAATCCCAGTTTTGTGTGTTTGATGAATGACGTATGCAAAAGCAAACTTTTGGAACAGCTTGTTGAGCTAGAGGAGGAAAAAATTCAGAGACGTAGCTTGTGTTACTGTGGAATATATGTAATGCAAATGGATATTGCTGGGCTCGTAATTTGGGTCCTTTCAATAAACTTTCCCTCCTTTGCGCAAAGAGATCTTGTAGCACCTTTGAGACTGCAGCATGAACTTCCATAGACTTAGGTCTACTTCGTCAGATGCATGGAGGGAAACATCACTCCATCCATCTTTCTTCCTGTCTTTGTTGACTATAGTTAAAACTGGTCACCTGATTACCATACCCACAAGTTTTACATATCTATGGCTATTCATACAGTCTGAATCTAAATGTCTTTCCTAGGCACCAGTTCACTCCATGTGTTTGAGGAAGTAGACGTAAGACTACAAAAGCTTTTGCTACACCTTCTTTTGCACAGTTGGTCTCAAAGGTGCTGCAAGATCCCTTTGCATAGAGGAAGGAAATTTTATTGAAAGGACCTGAATTTTGAGACTAGCAAGACACCAGGGCTGTTTCTGGGTGAGAATACTCAGGGTAGCTTCGAAGGGAGCATTCCTTGGCTGGAGTTGTGTGGAAGGCTTAGAGCTGATGTGATGTCACTTAAGCTGTAAACAACAAAATCCGATTTAGATTGGGAGGATGGGAAAGCCTTAGAAGCATGGACAGGTTCAAAAGGCAAATGCATGTGTGTCTCTGTGTGTGTGTATTTGTATGCCAGAACAAATCCCTTCTTAACAAAATGAGTTAATTCATCTTCTTTCCCTTTCTTCTACCCTTCCAGGCGTGGCTTGCACCGTTATCCTCATGTACATTCTGTGCACAGACTGCTGGGTGATTGCTGCTGTGTATTTGGTGTGGTTGGTGTTTGACTGGAACACTCCCAAAAAAGGTAAGATGGGTTGAAAATTCTTAATTTGGAACCTTCCAGGTGCGTCAGATTACAAGTCTTCTTCTTCGTGGTCTCTGCGAATCATACAAATGGGTTGTACTGCGCCTGCGCAGTGCCTTCGGAAACTTCTGGAATCACTAGGCAAAGTACACTTTGCAACATGTTGAAACTTTTTGGTGGTAACCCCGCCCATCCCCTATAAAACCTCGGTTCCCGCTCTTTTCCCCAGTTCCTTTTTTCCGCCGCGTTAGCTGCCAGTAGGAACTTCGCTCTCTCTGTCTTTTTGGAATCATTGGAAATTGACTCGGACCGTCTGACCGTCTGACTGCCTCTTCGGATCATGCCATCGGTGCCTTTCAAAAAGTGCTCCGTGTGTGGGGGTAAGATTCCCGGCCAGGACCCCCATTCAGCCTGCCTGTTCTGCTTAGGGGAGACCCACGTCCCAGCCTCCTGTGCCTTGTGCAAGTCCCTTACCCCCCAAGCGAGGAAGAATAGAGAGACCAGACTAAA
>NW_024809366.1:0-3142 GCF_019175285.1 Sceloporus undulatus | reverse complement strand
TGTTGCAAAGTAAACTTTGCCCAGTGATTCCAGTAGGTTCTGAGCAGCACTGCGCAGGCGCAGTAAAACCCATTTGTATGTATTCGCAGATGACCACTCGAAGAAATACCGTTACAGGTAAGCAACCTGTCCTTTCTTGTCGCACCAGAGTTTGCAGTCAGAGAAGGTTAAATGTCTCACAAAACTAGAATTCCCAGCATTCCCTAGCACTGAGCCAGGGCAGTTAAAGGGGTGTCAAACTGGATTATTTCTGCAGTGTGGATGCAGCCTAACACGTTTCTATTTGACACAAAGCTTCCTGGACCCCCTTCATGCCAAAATAAATATCTTAAAAGTATTAGAAGGACTGAAGGATTCTTTGGTTGGTTCAATGGTAATTCTGAGAGATGAAATAAGTTAGTTATTTTTAATTCAATTAAGTTTACGTTTATTTGCAAAAGGTCTGCCACATTAACTTTATGGGGACTTTTTTGGGGATTTTGACTGAATATTCGGGGGAATATTGGGGAATTCCAGGGATTTTGGTAAAACATGCCGGGGGATATTTTGTTGGCAACACTGCAAAGGAGGCCAAAGACTTGACAAAACTACGAATCCCAGGATTCCAAAGATGGTGCTGCCTTGTTTCTCCAGTGTGGAGGTGCCCTCGGCTGAGTGGGAAGAGCAGCCCTGCTTTTGGTGGAGAATGTGGGGCTCTGGGGAAAAGAGGGGGTCCCTGGGTCCCTGGAGCAGAAGGAGAGGCCCTTTCTCTTTGGCATCAGAGGGAGGCAGGGGCTGAGGGCTCAAGGTGCCAGTCCTGAGGGTCACAAGAAGGCTTCTTGGTTCAGGCCAGGCCCAATGGAGCTGGCAGGCCTCACTTTCCTCTGATGTTGTAGATGGCAAAGGCTTCATATTCCTAAACCGTATTCCTCCAAGGGAGAGTAAGAACAGATGCTTAGATTCCTAGAGAGTTCTCCTCCAAGGGAGAGAGATTGAGAGTAGAAGGGTCTGGAAACCATGTCCTATGAGGAAAGACTCAGGGAGCTGGGGATGTTTAGTCTGGAGAAGAGAAGGTTAAGAGGTGATATGATAGCCCTGTTTAAATATTTGAAGGGATGCCATATTGAGCAGGGAGCAAGCTTGTTTTCTGCTGCTCCAGAGACTAGGACCTGGAGCAATGGATGCAACAAGCTACAGGAAAAGAGATTTCACCTCAACATTAGGAAGAACTTTCTGACAGCAAGGGATTGATTTGGATTTCCTGCATGGCAGGGGGTTGGACTGGATGGCCCTTGCGGTCTCTTCCAACTCTATGATTCTATGATTCTAACTCTACGATTCTATGATTCTATGGTCTTTTTAGCTGCTACATCACACTGTTGACTCATGTTCAACATGATGTCTACTAGGACTCCTAGATCTCTTTCACATGTACCATTGCCACATGTACCCCATCCTATATCTATGCCTAAGTGCAGTACTATACATTTCTCCCTGCTGAAGTTCATTTTGTTTGTTTTGGCCCAGCTTTCTAATCTATTACGGTCATTTTCTAATCTATTAAAATCCTTTAATCTAACAAATTAGTAATTTTTTCAAAAAAAGAGATAAGATTAGTTTGTCATTACTTGTTTCTAGGAAAGTCATGTTGAGTTTCTGTGGTTATGACATCTTAACTGGTATTGAGGTCAGACTAACTGGACAGTAATTGTTGAGATCCTCTTTACCCCCTTTTTTGAAGATGGGGACATCAACACAGAAGTTGATCTAGTCCTCTAGAGTACGTATTAGCTACTTGGTGTCATCTGCAAATTTGGTGTCATCTGCCCTCTATTCTTTTATCCAAGCCATTGATAAAGATGTTGAACAGCACTGGGCCCAGGACAAAGAACCCACTGGTCACTTCTCTCCAGGATGAAGAGGAAACATTGCTGAGGACCCTTTGGGTTCGGCCGGTCAACCAATTTCAAATCCACCTAAGAGCTGCATTGTCTAGCCCACATTTTACTAGCAACACAGAAGTTCTTCCTAATAAATTAGGTCTGACTGGATGATGAAAGATTTAGGAATTTTATTTGCTATTCGTAATTGTTTGAGTATTGGACTCAATGTATAATGGTGTGATATTTGCCTATAGTTTTATCCTTGCATTTTAATAGGATGAATAGCTTATTTACTGTTTAAAAGTGCGATGCAAAACTTACCGTGCAATGATAATAATAATAATAATAATAAAATAGCAACTCCTCTGAACTTGGCCATGAAAATCCACTGGATGTCTTGGGCAAGTCCTACACTCACAGCCTCAAGGCAAGACAATGGAAAGCCTCCTGGGAACAAACCCTGCCAAGAAAACCCTGTGAAAGCCTTGCCTCAGGGCTGGCCAAAATGCTGGAAATAACACGAAGGCACACAAAACAACAGGGGTGTAACCAACATAGCATAAGGGTTTGATTTGCTTGGGCACCTTCTGCCTCACTGGATAGTAGTTGAACAGGAAATAGTTACTGATTTCTTTTTATAATGGCGGGATACAGACGGGCAGGGGAAGACGTCTTGGAGGTGTATTCTGCTGAATATGGAGCCTCCAGACCGCCCACCCCGGGGGCGTGCTTCAGATGTTGGGGCTTCCACATTAGGGGCAGTGAAGACGCCTCACCTGGGGCCGTTTCAGACCCGGAGTTTCCAAACCGCCGCCTCAGAGGACGCTGCAAAGAGAGAGGCAGCTTCCGCACAGGTGGCTAAAAATGGGCCTTTTTTTTTCCTTTGCCGGCTGGCAGATGCGCAGCTGCAGCACTAATCAGCGGCGGCAGAAAGCCTATGGGCACATTTAAAGTGCCCAAGCCCCTTTAAAACTCCCCCCCCCCCCCCCTGCCCAAGAACAATGGTGGTCTCCTGCCAGCTGGTGATCAGCTGGTGTTGGCATCCTTGTCCACTTGCACTTTGCCAGTGTCACCAGCATCATAGATGCCTCCTCTCCTTTGGTCCCCGCGCTCCTGCTGAATTTGCAATGCGCAGCCACAGCTGTCTCCGCTGCCACCGCTGTCCCCCTGCCATCCCCCATCACCTCCCTTGTACATATGTAAATATTTACAATTTTAGCGTTTTTTATTGTTAGGTGAAAATGGCACAGGAATGTGTGTAGGGGTTCACTTTAAAGTCC
>NW_024809365.1:0-3142 GCF_019175285.1 Sceloporus undulatus | reverse complement strand
TTCTGAAATTAAGAGACAGAAAATGAGCTTGTAAAAGAGTTCATGATAAAGTGGGCCCAAAAGTTTACACATAATATCCAGCTTGATGTATGCCGGGGGAGGGGGGGGTTACTTTGTGAAGAAATTTAAAGGAAAACCTATATAGGATGATGTATATATGGTTCTAAATAAGCTGTGAAAAATGGCTGAGCACATTTCAAATCAATGTTGGGAATGTCAAGATAACATACGTGGTGGATTTGTAAGAAGGTGAAAAGTAACCGGTCTCTCATTTACACATTAATTCATAAGAAAATTTAAAGCTAGATTATGTAATATTACCAAAAATATTTTTGTTGCGCCTTATAGAAAAAGAACAGGATAGTAAATAAGGAGAGTAAGTGTGGTGTAGCGGTTTGAGCACTGGATTATGACTCTGGAGACCAGAGTTTAAATCCCTGCTGAGCCACATAAACCTTGGTGACCTGATGTAATAACCTGTGGCTATAAATATTAGTAATTTTGGCAGGATTATTTACTTGTAGCCCAAAAAAGAAGAAGAATTTTTCTTCTCTTTTTTATTTTTCTTTTCATTACAAGCAGGAGGGGGGAACAAGTCAAAGCCCTATTTTGTATAAATTGTATGGCCTCTCTCTCTCTCTTTAACTTTCTCTTTTTCTCTCCCCTCCCTGTTTATCTTTAATTGTTTATTATTTTATTGTACATCTGTTGTGTTAAAAATTAACAAAGAATTAATATCAAAAACCTTACATAAAGTCTAATCTAGTGTGCATTTACATCCTGCTCTGGCACTTCATTGGATCGGACTCTTGGGGTAGTGTATATGCATCAAATGGAATATTCAATTTGTTGCAATGTTAAATATATATATACACACTGAGATTTAAAATGCAATTGTGCTTGCCATATTCAATTAGAGTTGATCCCATAGTGCCCAGGAAGAAGCACATGGACATACTCCATGTGTCAACATACATCCAAATAATTAGAGAGCCATATGTGAACTTGCATGTGTGTATATTTTTACTTGTACTGTATCTCTATATCCAGAAACACATGTGAGTTGCAGGAAACACCAGTATTTCTCACAACTACTGTACTATTTAGCACTGCCCTATGTTTATGTTAATTTGTTGCTCCAAAACACACACATTTAAAACCACAAGCTAGGAACTCTGCTCTATAATTATTCATAACATTTTAAAGCTGACAATTCAATTATTTAACTCCCTACTGGAAGTCAGTGGGGGTTGGGCATTTAATTATAATCTTTGTTTTCAATATTACCTATTAAATATACTGTACAATACCCTGGTAGTAGGAGTAATTGTTCCCCAAAGAGTAAGAGTTTCAAAAATACTAGGCAACATAGGAAGAACTTATTAATAAACAAAGAATAAAGTCTCTGGACTCCGTTTCTAGCTGTGATAGAATCTAGCATCCATACCTTTAATTAGGAAAGTTTTATGAGCTCTGCAACTCCTGCTGGTCATTGAGGACAACCTGGCTCTTGATATGCTCTGCACACAGTAGGCTACCTCTTCAAACCCACCAGCAAGCAGTCACTGACAGGTCTCATATATTGTCATTTGTGAATTATACTGTGGAGACTGGATAATGCAGTCATCTAGGGATAGTGTCCCTGTGGGAATTTGGGTTTTTTAATTTTTCACTTCATTAATACGGGCAAAGAAAGCTTAATACACATGGCAACAAGGAAGAAAGTTTCACTCCCTTTATAATTTTACATAAAAATGACCATATTTATGGTCACTGTAGTATTATTCGACATTCACTCAGTTGTATAAGGCTATTTCTCTTTCTTTCTTGGCAAATGAAAGCAATAGCAATAACAATACCAGCTTCATTTAATATACAGCTTCATACCACACTAAGTAGTCTCTAAGCGATTTACAACTGTAAGCTAACTGCCCCCAACAAGCTGGGTACTCATTTTAGCAACCTTGGAAGTATGGTAGGCTGAGTCGACCCTGAGCCCCTGGCTGGGATTGAACTCACAACCTTGTGGTTTTGTGAGTGAATGGCTGCAGTACTGGCCACCAAAGCTCCTGGTGTTACAGAAAAGTGTGAAAGAAGCACACGGAACTTACACCAGAGGCATGCTGTGTGAAGTCACGTAGTGAAAGCTGGTGATTCCAATGTCTCTGCGGCAGTAACTTGCTCTGGATTTTAGGCTTGACTTCTAAAGCAGCTATTTCAGATGCTGAACATATCAAGGGAGGGGTACATGTTGGGCTTCAGCATCTTGGACAGCTCTTTTAAATTCCGGACTAGAACCTAGTGCAGATTTATCACCCTACTGACATCTGAGCCCTAAGCCCCCTGCCCCAAATCTATTCTTCCAACAATAGAGCAGAAGTACAGAATGAAAAGCTCAAGCTACTTGTTCTTCTCCTTTCCCTACCTATTCATCAGAATAGGCTACGTGTGAGAGAAAAACAAAAACTTTGGAATTAAGCAAAAGTAGCATTCCAGATGCCTGGGAAATATGCTGAATAGTCTCAATATGTGCAAGAACAGCAGGTATGTGGCACTTATAATGTCCATACATGAATGCACACACAGGCTGCATTTGCAAAGCATGTGAATTTTTATGAGCTACCCTTATGCTAATTCTATTCAAATTGTTTGGCTAGATCCTGATGAAAATACTTCAGTAAACAACTTGGCTTTGTGGTACTAAGCTCAAAGAAGTGCACATCTACAGACTATGTTCTATATTTCTTTCTGCCTCTGCCATAAGATTAGAAAGTCAAGGTTCTGCCGTTTGATTTTTTTTCCTTCGTTCAGACTATCTCCATTACTTGCTTCATAATAGATTCATACTCCATTACACTAGTCATCTTCATTTCTAAGAGAAATTTATGGGAAGTTCCTAAGAGATTCTTGAAATAAAGCAAAAATCTAAAAAAAACTTTTCTAGATAGGTTTGAGACTGATTTTATTTTTAAATAAACATTAAAAGATGGTTTCGACTGACTGGGGGTTATGACTGAAAAACACACACAAAATGATTTATACATTCAAACATTCACATATATGGTGCTGCATTAGAATAGTAAAATTTACTTTTACCTATATACTCGCTCCTCCAAGACTTGAAATCGGCGAACTTGATGAT
>NW_024809364.1:0-3142 GCF_019175285.1 Sceloporus undulatus | reverse complement strand
TTATACAAATGATACTGTTTTCTATTTCTGACTATTTTCTGGCAATTTGCAAGAATTGTTACAGCTTATTCCTAGCCATAAATGGCAATTTTAAATTCTGAAATAACTCCCTGTTCTCTTTCTTTCTTTCACTTCCAATTTTTCTTTAGCGTTATAGTGAGTTCTGTGAGCAAATCAGTGAAATGGCAGTTTTGCACTATAATATTATAAGTGTAAGGATAACAAATATAAAAATTCAGAGAGAACAATATATTCTTCATATCTCAGCAGACCATGCTCTGTTTTTTGTTTGCTTCTTTTAAAATCCATTTGGAATAGCCCTAGTGCTAATGCAAGAAATCATTATAGACAGCCCTCCACAATAACGGAAGAAGTGGGCACAGAGGCAGCAACAGCCAACAAAATCCAAGGACATAGATTGCGAGAATGCACCCTTTTTAAAACTAATCTGGAAGAGGTCTAAATTAGCACTGAAATAGGGTTGCTACCTTTTCTTTTTTGGGAGGCTACTCATCTTGAGATCATATAGCAGTAATCTTATGGTCCTCCTCAAGCTTACTACACTTGTATCTATTAAATTCAACTGGTACGAACAGAGGAGAATTTCATTCACAATTTCATTTATAGAATATAACAAAATTCACAAATGTATTCATATTAAGGAAAGAAAGAACTTGAGGTTTAAAAATGGATATATGTGGGGTACAGACCGCCCCTTTGTGGCGGCCTGCACCCACCCCTTTTCGCTGGGGATTGAGAGCAGGGCAGCCCCTGCGGCCCCAATCTGGCGTTTTTCCAGGCCATGGAGAAGTGGCAAAATGCCACTTCCCTGTGGCCTGGAAAAGGGGTGTCCTAGTGGCTTCATGCCCCTGGGCACCCCGGGAGCCGCAGCCAGAGGAGAAAGGGGCCACTTGGCCCCTTTCTCTCTGGCGTCATTCCCGCAGCCTTTTGGTGGCTGCGGGAACGAGGCACCCTCACAGAAGGAGCTCTGTTTTGGACTCCTTCTAGCGCTGCAGCCAGGCTGCCATAAGCGACCTGGAGCATCACAAACACGTCACACCCGTGCTGCGCCATTTGGACATGGCGCGTGTGTGATGTCATAATGACGGTGCCCTTGTACACAGGGCACCGCCATTATACCGCCACCGGTACGTATTAGGGTTAGGGAGTGTGTACATGGTGTGCGCTCCCTAACCCTACTACCAGCACTGGTGAGTCACTCTTTGGCGGTCTGTGCCGCACCAAAGTGAAGAAAATGAAACATAAAGATTTCCACAACCTTGGGTTCCACAGTAGTATTCAGAATGCTAAATTACTTGCTCAGTAGTATTCAGGATGGTAAACCAAATGCTTAAAACAATGAATGTCTTAAGGCAGTAATGGTCTGGATGAGGGAAAATCAACTAAAGTTGAATCCAGATAAGATGGAGGTACTTGCTATAGGAACCCCAAAACCGGGTATGGAGATATGTTCACCAGTCTTAGATGGACTGTGTTCGTAGTTTGGGAGTGCTCCTGGACTCGTTCCTTCAGTTGACAGCTCAGATAGATGTGATGGCCAGGAGCGCTTGTTATCAGCTTCGGCTGTTATACCAACTATGACCCTACCTGACACCAGGTGACCTGGAAACAGTAGTACACACTCTGGTAACCTCTCAATTGGACTTCTGCAATGCGCTCTATATGGGCCTACTCTTGTACCTAACTCAAAAACTTCAGTTAATCCAAAACATGGCAGCCACGTTGGAAAATCAAGAGGCGACTGTAACAGAAACTTCAGGAAACTTAAAGATCTAGGCCTGGCATAGCAATGATAGTAAATTGAAAATCCATAAGTTTATTTCCAATTGTCGACAAAGGAAAACATTGAACTCAGTGGAATTCAAGTTCCAAAAAGCTGAGGTCCCGAACAAGACAAAATGGCTCTTTTTATATTATTGAAGACAAAGAAGCTTCTTCAATACACCTGATTGGCTAATTACAATTTAAACATACAGAATTCTTACAGTCAGAACAGAAATACATGCATACATTAAAACTGCATCATCATGCCTTACCCCCTCCTTTAGGAATTTAGTAGCTTTCCTTCTAACCTTGCTTTTAAATATCAACAATGTATCCTTATCTTAAATTGTGTATATTATGTCTAATTCTGTTGGTGCCAGCTTCTTACGGGTCATGATGCTCTTTTTCCTCCTTTGCTCTAATTTTTTTCTAAACTCCAAGCCTCTATTTTAAAAACTATCTCTCTGGCTGACAAAGGTGACTCCATCTTTCTATAGCTTTCTATTTCAACAAGGAATTTCCACCACCATGACCATATAACTCCAGTTCTGAAATCTTTACACTGGCTGCAAATTAGTTTCCGGGAACAATACAAGGTGTTGGTAATCACATTTAAAGCCTTACATGGATTAGGTCCATCTTACTTAAAGGAACGTCTCCTTCCATACAATCCGCCCCGCACACTCAGGTCCTCTGGGACAAATTTACTACAGACTAAGAGGACCTTCTCATCGACTGCTCCTAAACTTTGGAATGACCTACCAAAGGAGGAGATCCGTTACATAACATCTCTTGAGGCCTTTAAAAAAGCCATCAAGATGGATCTGTTCCGGTGGGCATTTCCAGACTAATACATGGGCCCTCTCCACTGTCCCACAACTATGCCTTCTTAACTCTCCCTTAAACCACCTCATTGTAATGGAGATTATATTTTATTGTAATTTTTATTGCTATTTTAATAACTGATTTTTAAGCTGTTGTATTTTAAATTGTGGGTTAGGGATTGTGTTATTATTTTACTATGTTTTTTTATTGTAACCTGCCTCGATCCTCTGGGGAGAGGCGGATTATAAATAATAATAATAATAATTATTATTATTATTATTATTATTATTATTATTATACCAGACTTATTCTTATACAGAGGATCTGGTTAATAAACAACATACTTCGGATGAGATCTGAAGAACACAATTCTTAACAATGCCTCCTTCTTTTGACAATATACCATTCTCAATATATGGTCCTAAAAGCATGGGTGAAGAACTCTTTCTAAGGCCACAACCATCTTATTTCATCACAGTCATCTCAACTCAAATCAGTTCAGCCCATCATTTCAGATTCTGTGTTACTATAT
>NW_024809363.1:0-3143 GCF_019175285.1 Sceloporus undulatus | reverse complement strand
TCCATCTTTCTATAGTTTTTATATTTCAAAAAGGAATTTCCACCACATTCCCCCCTTTTGATGTTTCATCAATATTCATATTGCATGATACTATCAACTATTAACTATGTTTATATGACACTCTAAACTCAGAACAAAACAAACCTGTCTAGCAGTTACCAAAATATTAATATTCTTACCATCACCAGGCAATAACATCTTCCAGTCGTCCAATTTCAGAATGACAGTGTATAGCATTAACTAAACACACATATTCTCATTGCTTTTTAACCCTTTGACACTTTTGTTGGATCTGATTCTCTGGAGTTTACTCTGGACACCAAGCTAATCTTCTAATAGTGATGTATTGTGTATCTGTTTCATGATTCAATAGCAAAACTCCACTATAAAGAATATTGTATCTGCTGTCAGAATCTCCTCTCATTGAAAAACTATAATTTTTAGCCTGATGTTACAGACTCTTGCCAAGCGACTGTTACTATGCTTCTCTGGACTACTCATAACAGAATAGGAATGCCCAGGGTGTCGCCATGTTTCAGATGTTCTTCCACTCCAGGGGCATCTTCCATCTCACGTTTCCTCAGGGAGATCACTATGGAATAGCTCTTGTTGTGTAATGCCATTTAATCAGAATAGATTTGGCCTTCACACTTTAAGACTATCTCCAGATGTATAAAAGTCTCCCTCCTTTCAAAGAGCGTCCTGAGAAAGAAAAACTTACCATGCTTGACTTGAATTTTATGCCAATTCCACAGTTAACAATAGGAATCCTGACGACAAACACAATTATGTCTTTGATCATGGAGCTTGATGAGCTTATTTCTTCTTTTCAATAGGATTGTTTTATTAACTTTATTGTGAAAATCATATGTTTATTGCTTATGTCAGGAACATATGTGCATGTATATGTAGGCTTATGTTTTGGGATGTGATTTGATTTGAGAATATGTATGATTGAACTTTATCACTTTTAGCATTAATTACTTATAAAAACCTCAGACAACAAACAGAAACATGAATAAAAAACACAAACAAGGAATATAGACAAGAAAAAGAGGCAATGTCTCTGAAAAAAATATTTTGCTGGAGCTTCAGCTCAAACTTGATTGAAGTCCAAGGTGGTCCCATTTCAGCTTCCGGGGTGTGAAAATGGGACATGCACCTGTATTTGTATTCTTATTATTATTTTTGTGCATCACTTATAACAAACATAGGAAATCATAAAAGAGAAAAGTGGTGATAGAGAGCATTTGAAATCTTTCTTTCAGAGGAGCTGGCGTAGAGCACCTGAAGTCCTGGAAAGGTGCAGCCTAGCTTTTCTTGATTGATGGCAAAGTAGAGCCCACTCAGCTTCCGGTTGTAAGTGGGGCTTAAACTTCGCTCCTCTTGTCTTTATCTGTGGCCCCCCCCTTTTCTCAGGCAAAGGAAAAGCAAAAACACTGAAAAATACTAATTGACAAGTTATTAGAATGTTATGAATACATTAAAGGTATACTTTAGCCACATTTCATTAACTCCCCTCTTATAGGCTTTGCTAAGATATTTCTCTTCTAGAATTTATATCTCACTGCTAACTCTAACTAACCACAGATCCCCTGGGTCATTCTGAGCTCTTTATGCTTTAGGTTTTTATCTATGCCTGCATCTTTGGACCTTTTGAATGCTCTTTTTTTTTTTTTAAACATATACATATGTAACCTTAATTTTACAGACTGCATTTATATGTACATTACATACTGAATATGAGGCTTTAACTCTGACCCAATGTACTCACAGCTTTATCTCATTTGAATCCACAACAGTTTGACAACAGAACAGGGAACAGGAAAAACAAAACTATGATAGAGTGACTTCTTTGCTTTTTACCCAGGACTCAAAAAAATCTGTTCATGCTCTTTTTTAGTCACTCCTCTCAGGCCAAAATGATATATTCTAGCTTGGAATTAGGATACAATTTCACACATGCTGGCTTGAATTTAACTTGATTAATTTTGATTACGTCTGGCAGTGGAAACCAGAATTTGAATCTATAAAGTGTTTCCAAATTTTCTCTTGCTATAATATAGTAAAATACCAATTTCTTTAATATTTTCATATCCTTATTCCATTCCAGAACCACATAATAATTCAACATAGGATCAACTGGCTCGCCATGTTATTTTTTCAAAATAACAAAAATTATAAATTTCAATGAGTGTGAATCAAATTGACAATCACTAATTAACCAGAATATAACAATTATATTCTGGATCTCTGGGTTCCAAAATCACAAAAAGACACTTCGGGTGAATCAAAAATACATTTAGATATTATAAAAATAAAAATTCAAGCTAAAACAATATACAAAATCAAAAACCTCTTGGATGGGCCATTCTCAAAACTTTAAAAAATATCTCAGCATCTGTTATAACAAAATCATTTCAAAAACTTTAGGCCAGGAATTTAAAACAAAAAACATTTATTGCAGTCAATAATCAAGAATCAAAACAAGTCAAAATATGCAAGAGCAAAATCAAAAATTAAAACCAGGAACAAAAAATGATTTAAAACAAGCCAATTTAACATGACATTGGCAAGACTTTGCAGACATCTTTGAGCTCAAAAATACAAAAGCTAGCTCATGATTGCAACAGCTGAAGCTACAAATACAGGCCTAGCACAGCTATAGCCTTATAAAACCAAAACCTAACTTTTCCAGGCTTCAAAAGAATTCAGGCCTAACACACTAATCTTATCAACTTTAATTGGAAAAATAATTTAGCTGGATTGCCAATCAGAAGATTGCAGGTCAATAATTCAAAAACCCCAAAAGCACAATGCTCCAAAACAAAAAAAATTCTTTGGTCTTTACTTAAAAACAATTGCATTTAAAAAACATATACAAATTCCCAAAGGCACAACTTAAACTTCATTTTAAAAAACCCCATGAGAGCATCTTGAGGCCAGAAAATGAAAAACAAAGTATTGAGCAAAAAACTGCTTGCCTTTAAATTAAAAAAATATCAAAAACAAGCCTGCATCTCTCTGGTCAGATAGGATCCAATCTGGCTGCTGCTATTCATGTAACATGAACTCTCTCTCACACACACACACTTTCCACTCAAAGAAAAACAAACCAGCTTAATGCAATCTCTTATCAAAAA
>NW_024809362.1:0-3143 GCF_019175285.1 Sceloporus undulatus | reverse complement strand
AGGCAGAATATGTTTAAACCTATGAATAATCTTTGAAAACTGTGCTGTTTTTGAAGAGTTTCTAACAGCACGAAGAAAATTACTAAAATTACTTTTTCTTTCCTTTCAGAACAAAACTGGTGAAGATTTACATTCATATTTCCCAGTTGTTGTTTTTTTGTCTGTCAGCTTGGCCTTTAAATAATGTAATTTTATTATTCCTCACACTTTACAACTTTAGTTCTAAACAACACCTAGGATAACATTCAACATTCAACACTCAAATCATGCTTATTGCAAAGCTAAGCATACAGCACTGCAGAGATTCTCTCAGATCCAGATGACTAGGGGGACGTTATAGTCTTATTCCAAACCATTAACTGAGTGCTTTTTTGCCATTGGAGTCACAATATTCTTCCATGGAGAACTGTAAAATCCAGTGGTTTTCATTAACTTTTGGGTGGTAGTATGCCAAGCCTTCTTGCTGACAGAAAATATGTGTAAGTTTGTAAAAGTTGAAGTCATGAAGCCATCGCTATTTGATTTTAGATGTCAACACAAGGTTCATTATCTTAGTCAATTAGGCCTTTAACCATAAGTCATCTCAAAATGGTCTCAAAATTTTCATGGTGGTCATGCATGTTAACTTTCTTGTATTATCAATATGATAAATTTTGTTCATGCTCCATTTCAGATTCTCATGAAAAACATATCCTACCCAAGCAGTAATTATAGTTTAACTCTTGTTGCAAAAATTATGTCAAAGTCAAAATTCTGTTAGAAAGACAACATTTAATAAACCTATTTATTGATGCATATACATTGCAGAATTTATACATCTATGTGGGAGATGGGTTTGAGAGGAGATATCGTAATTTGATTTGGCAAAAAGTCAACAAAGGTACATATAGTCCACTTAAAATTTTGGTTTGTACATAGTATGAAACCATTATTTAGTGTAACAGACATGGAGAAGAATAATTCAGCCAAATTGGAAGTCTCATGTGCTCCCATCTTATCTCCTATCCCAACTAGGAGGAGGAATAAATCAAAATTAAGCTTCAGTTTATCAGATTCCTGGTTTGTTGTTATTTTCTGTAACAATGATTGTTTAAAAGAAACTTGAACTTGCTAAACAGGTTTTAAAAAATCAAGAATTTGAGGTTGGTTGGTTTGGTAATTGACTAGGGTTGATTTTCAATTATATTGGAAGTGCAGAGGAAAGGGGGAAAGCATGAGCCTGTTGTGTTATATGGACACATACCTTCTTGTGCACCTAAAACTAAATCCAGGTTTAGTATTATGTGCACAGATAGCTTTGTTGGCTGAAGGAAAACATCCAAAATCCACATCCAAATACCTTTATTAGACCAACAAATAAGGAAACAGATGAATGTAAGCGTTTTGGCTATTCAGATCTCTTCATCTGGAAAGATGTTGAAAAAGTAGTCAAGGAGAGATATGTTACAATCTGTCTGCCTGTTGCTGTCTTGAGATATTATGAGGAGAATGCACAGAGGCACCTTATAAGTTTCATTTGTGAGTTGACAGGCCTGAACAGACAGGCCAAAATAAAGCTGCTTCTGGTCACTTTGGAGGTATGCTGTTTAAATGCTGTATATATCATAAGAGGCCGGAACCCATGCCAAAGCCACACTCCAGCCAAAAGGACTGGAGTGCAGCTCTGGCACAGGTTCTGGCCTCTTAAGATGCATGTGTCATTTAAACAGTATACCTCCAAAGCAACCTGAAACAGCTTTATTTTGGCCTGTCTGTTCAGGCCCTACAGTAATGATATAGAAAGATACACAACAGATTGATGTCTGAAGGCATTGAAACACTGCCTCAAGAAAATGCTCAACCAATGCACATTTTTTTCTGAATTTGGGACTTCTTAGCAAAAAAAAAAGAAAGAAAAGAAAAGAAAAAAAGAAAAAAGAAAATAAGGTTCTCTGCTTTTATCACAATATCCAACATTGTTGTGCAGAAAACAGTTCATTTGCTCAAAATAGATTGTTTTCTGTGAAATACATTGAATTATCTACAAAACCTGAGGGGTTTTTTTGTGTGTGGAAAACAGATTATTTGAACATTTTTTTCTGCAAAAAACATCATGAGATGTCCCCCCTCAAAAACATGGGGAAATATGCAAATACACTCTTAATTTCACCCACTGTGGAGAAAATGTTACAGCGGGACAAATAAAATAACTACAGATTCACACCCGTAGTCAGTAGAAACTTCCTTCTCAAGACATCTCAAGACAGCAACATACTTAAATAATGTAAAGATCAACTCTTCCTAATTTTATAACATTTTGCCTAATGAAAGATCTGAATATCTCAAAAACCTGCATGATTTTGTTCTTTGTTGGCTGCTGAACTGTAACAGAGCATTCAGCTTTTTGTTTTGTTTTGCTTTGTTTTTGTATTATAAGCTCATCCTTAGCAGAAAGATGAATCAAGATCCCAGTTCTTAATTGTCTATTATTTAGTTTTATGGTGACAGTGCTCCTGTTTCAACTTATTTTATGTCAGGTTGCAATTCTGTTGTGGGTCCAGACACGCCAGCTGACAGTCGGTGAGATAAAGCCTTATGAACAGAAGATATTTTCTCATAATTTTCCAGTAATAATTGGCTTATCATAGTTCTGAGTTGTCTTGAACTAAAAATGTGAAAAATGTGTTGCATTCATGCCTAATTGTTTTGTCACTAGTATAATAGATTTCCATACTATTTAAGAGGTGGTATGGGTATAGTTCCAGAATATAATAAGTATTTTATATTACAACTATTGCTGTTATATGAACTTATAAGACAATGGGGAATTAACCTGAAACTACAAATCTAAAATAATAAACTGTCGAGTAATAAAAATTCTACTGGTATTAAAAGACAGGGTTGAAGCATGGGGAAAATAACCAGACTTTTAATATGCTTGTTTCTTTAATATTTTTTACAGTTCATGGGCATTCAACTTTCAGCTTGCAAAATACCTAAGAAATGTAATACAGTTTAGTAGGTTTTCCAGCATAGCAACAACATATTTTGGCTACTACTACATTCTGCCTTGAAAAATAATGGTAGAAATGAATGTAGTATCTGTTGGCAAATGCTGATTTTTTAATGGAACTCAAAAACTGCTTCATATTAATCAGAGCAGA
>NW_024809361.1:2703-3143 GCF_019175285.1 Sceloporus undulatus | reverse complement strand
TTGTCCCGGGTCATTTATTTATTTTAATTTATTAAAATTATTTAATTATTTATTTTTTGGCTTCGGCCCCCCAGTTGTCTGAGGGACAGCAACCCGGCCCCCGGCTCAAAAAGGTTGCCTACCCCTGGCATAAGCTTTTGCAGACTGCAGGGCACTTCTCCAAATGCATCTGATGACATCAGTTAGAATCTGTGAAAATCAAAAAATAAGTAAATAAAGCTAGTTAGTCTTGAATTCACCACCAAACTCTTGATTATTTTTAATGTTATATTGTAATGTATTATAATCCTAATAGTTGTGTTTGTTCTATATATCAGAATACAGTAATTGTTAACAGACTGGAAAGCAGCTGTTATATGGGCTTTCAAGTCACCTGTCAACTTATAAAGATCGCAAATGTCATAGGGTTTTCTTAGGAAAATTCAAAGGTGATTTACCAT
>NW_024809361.1:0-2603 GCF_019175285.1 Sceloporus undulatus | reverse complement strand
TTGCAGACTGCAGGGCACTTCTCCAAATGCATCTGATGACATCAGTTGGAATCTGTGAAAATCAAAAAATAAGTAAATAAAGCTAGTTAGTCTTGAATTCACCACCAAACTCTTGATTATTTTTAATGTTATATTGTAATGTATTATAATCCTAATAGTTGTGTTTGTTCTATATATCAGAGTACAGTAATTGTTAACAGACTGGAAAGCAGCTATTATATGGACTTTCAAGTCACCTGTCAACTTATAAAGATTTCAAATGTCATAGGGTTTTCTTAGGAAAATTCAAAGGTGATTTACCATTGCCTTCTTTTGAAATATAACCTACAGCACCTGGCCTGTTTTGGTGGTCTCCCGTCCAAGTACTAACTATACTTGATCCTGCTTAGCTTCCAAAATCAGACTGGATGTGGTGCCTTCAAGTTATAATGTCTGTTGCTAAATGAGGTGTGGGGGCATTGTGTACCTTGGACTGGGACTAGGCAGCTCTTGAGAGGCCTGCAAGTATTATGCACCTTTTACCTTTCTTGGCCCTCATATTCTAGATATTGCATGTTAGCTCTAGAGAGGAAATGAGGAAACTTTTCTGTACAAGTGCTATGAGATTTCTTGGGAGAGATCTTTCATTTTCTTCCTTAGAAGGCTCTTTCTTAACTAGATTGCAGCCCCACTCTGTTCTGCTCTCTTTTCAGTTTAATAAATTTGCAGACAATTTCCACAGTATAAAGCCATTCTCAGTATTGTATCGCTTATTCTTCTTGTTGTAACTTCTAAATTAACTTTCCTTTCATATGAACCACGATTCAAATTGCTTCTTCTTCTGTAATCCAAAGAGCATCCCTGCTAATGGGGTTGTTCTGGTCACCAATTCTAGGCTTTATCCCTTGAACAAACAATGTTTCCCAAGATGGCTAATCTAATTTTCTTTTCTTAAAAAGGGAGCAAGAGGGAAAGCTGTCTGAATGAAGCTGGATCAGGGGCAAGTATCCAAGGGACTGTGAAATAATAAAAAATATTTTATTCCTAAGCACCAGATAGATGAAACCTTCTTCTTCTTTTTATATTTATAAATGATATAAAAACAGAAGTCTCATCTTGATGCAGGCCTAAATATCCTAAAGGCACTATCAAGCTAAGCAGGAAAAGCTGTGGTTAGTAATTGGATGGGAATATGCCCATAAATATCTGGTGCCGTAGGCTATTTTTCAGAGAAAGGAAAAACCATCTCTGAGTATTCTTCGCCTAAGAAAACCCTATTAAACTCATATGGTCACCATAAGTCAACAGGGGACTTGAAGGTACAGACACACAAAATCTTGGTGCAGCCATGTGGTATCATAGAGTTGGAAGAGACCCCCAAGGGCCAGCCAGTCCAACCTTCTGCCATACAGGAATACACAGTCAAAGCACTCCTGAGAAATGACTATCCAGCCTCTGTTTAAAAACTTCCAAAGAAAGAGACTCTCTGAGGGAGCAAATTCTACTGTCAAACAGCTCTTACTGTCAGAAAGTTCTTCCTAACATTGAGGTGGAATTTCTTTTCCATTGCTTCATGTCCTGGTCTTTGGAGCAGCAAAAAACAAGCTTGCTCCATCTTCAATAAGACATCCTTCAAATATTTAAACATGGCTATCATATCACTCCTTGTTTAACCTTCTCTTCTCCAGGCTAAACATCCCTCCTCACAGGGCATGGTTTCCAGATCTTTCACCATTTTGGCCACCTTCCTCTGGACATACTCCAGCGTGACCACATCCTTCTTGGATTCTGGTAACCAGAACTGGACACAATATTCCAGGTGAGATCTGATGAAACAAGGATAGAGTGGTACTATTACTTCCCTTTTCTAAGACATATATTCCTATTGATATGTCCTAATAAAACCATTTTGCTCTTTGCCTGAGCTTATTGGGAAAAGAAAGATTCTTCCCCTCCTCTTCTCTCTCACCTGGTGACTTTATTTAGTACAGACTACTTTTGCACTTTGAATTCAGTTTGCAGCAGATGAAGTAAGCTGAGGACAAAAGGGAAAGTGAGAGAAGGAGAGAGAAAATGAGACATTTTAAAAACCAGCCCCAAAAAAAGAGTTGGATGATGGTGAATTAATGGGGACTGTCCCTGACAAATCAGGACAGTTGGAGAATATGTGTTGGGTTTTTATAGAAGCAGCTTGCAGAAGCTGTGTGTGAGAGAGGGTCTGGGGTCTATGTTAGAGTAACCATTTTTAGAATGGCAAAAATGAGGACAAAGACAACAATTTATCAGTCACAGCCATTGGCACTTTCAAACATACTATGAATGCAAAACAACTTCACATGATATTTACATAGTGACACAACCATCTATCCAAATAACATTATGAATATTAAACTTTTGTGTGTAGTCTTCTTCCTTAAGGCACTGAAAATACTGCAGAGGTGTATTTAGCATATTTCCTTAGAAATTGATATGTCTTATGTTTAGTTGATTAATACAGGCATTATGTGTAAATTAATCAGAAGTTTGACTTTCCACAGTTCTCAGGAATAAAGTGGCTGTATTGTTTTTGCAATATTGAATTTACAGAGGGGCACACCACCTGCTTCCTTATCCTAAACAGGATA
>NW_024809360.1:0-3144 GCF_019175285.1 Sceloporus undulatus | reverse complement strand
TGTGGACCGGTTCAATCTTGCCCTCCTGGTGGAGTTTGTCTTTGTTCCCTTTTCCTGGATGGATGATGAGAACCATAAAGATGCCGATGAAGACGGCGATGATGGTGGTCATCATGTAGTAGATGACAGCTCTCATCCCCATCTTGCCTGATGCGCTGCCATCCAGGGCGGCCATGCCTGATGCAGGGAGGAAAAGAAGCCACACACCTCAACTCAAGGCTGGGGAAATGGGGCCAGAGGCTTGATAGTTCCTCAAAAAGCCAAACTAGGGAGATCACGGAAGGAGAGGAAGCACCAAGCTCAAATGCCCAACGATGTCATCCAGTCAATCCACAGGGAAATCACCACAAAAGTGAAACAGTGCCAATATAGGAGTTGAACTACCATTTTGTTGTTGTTCTATAATAAAAATGGTGGCTGCCATGTCTACTGCAACGTTTTCCATTGATTCCTTGTTTGCTTTTGGTCATTCAAGATTCACATCTTGTTTATTTTAATTATGTACTGGATTCCTATGCTAGCCTTACAACCTGATCGACTTACGCCGACCTGGTCTGATTTGGGAAGCTAAGCAGGGATGGGCCAGGTTAGGCCTTTTCATTGTATTTATTTATTTCAAGGATTTATATCCCACCTTTCTCCCACAATGGGATCCAAGGCGGGTCTTGGATGGAAACCAACACGTGGCACCTATCAAAGCCAGGCGAGAAAAGAATCCTGCCCAACGGGGCCAAGGAGCATGACTCCAGAAAAGGGCTGCTTCCCATCTGCCTGGAATGGCTCCCCCAGTCATGACTGAGTCTGGCACCAAAGCAGGGCCAGGCCTGGTGAACGCCTGGATGGGAGACTCCCAAGAGGGAAGGCCAGTGCTCTCCAGACAAAGATGGAGAGCAAAGATGTGTGGGGAAGCCACAGTGGCTAGTTAGAGCAGACAGCATTGGTAGGCAAAGGGTTCAGCTCTGTCTCTGACTCAATTTAGTCAGGCTCTTGGATTAAAAACAACCTGAGGTGGAATGCGTAGTAAAATGGGCCCTTGAGCAGGGATGGACCCGGTGGCCTATGATTCTCAGGCCCTTCAGGGGCTTGGGGGACATTTGCCAGTGAAAATAAAAATGAAAAATCCAGGGATGAGGTCCCTAGATGTGGCATAGTCTAAAGCAGGGGTGGGCAACTGTGGGAGGCCAGAGGAACGTAATAGCCCCCAGGAGGCTTCACTCATCACACCTTGCTGTAAAAGAGAAAATAATGGCCCAAAACAGATGGGCCGAAAGCGCTGTGTCGGCGCCAAAATTAGGGTTGCAGGGCACGCGGCAACCACACGCTCTGGAACCCTAGTACGTATGGATGGTGCCATCTTTACATGGCATGGTCTATAGGTGGTGCGTGTCGATGACATCACATGTGCGCCACATTCAAACAGCGTGTCACTCATGTAACATCTCCATGCTGCCCCAGGCAGCTTACGGCGGCCTGATGGCATCGCTGCAAGGATCTCCAAAATGGAGCTCCTTTTGGAGGCGGATCATTCCTGCGGCAACTGCACAGCCGCAGGAACAATTCTGAGGAGAAAGGGGCCGCCCCTTTCTTCTCTTTAGCGCCAGGGTGCAGTGAGGGCACCCCTTTTCCAGGCCAAAGTGAAGTGGCATTTTGCCGCTTCTCTTTGGCCTGGAAAAACGCCAGACTGGGGCCACAGGGCTGCCAGTGAGATTGCCCTGGCCCCAATCCAGCGCAAAAAGGAGTGGTTGCAGGCCACCCCTTTGGGTGGTTTGTACTGCCCCAATACCTGCCCTATATGAACGTAAATTCCACTCTAGGAAGTGGGGAGGGCATTCCCCCCATGTTTTTAGGCACAGGAGCACTTATTTTTTAACAGCAGAAAGTGACCAGATAACATTTCCTGTTTTTCAAAATGATCTAAAAAGGAATGTTGGTTCTTACCTGTTATATGTCCATTTCCAGTGGAGTGATTCCCACATTTTGGTTCCCCAGATGTTTAAGACTTCAACTCCCAGAAGCCCCAGACAGGTCAGCAATGAGGAATTCTGGGAACTGGAGTCCAAAACATCTAGGGGACCCGAGTCTGGGAACTACTGGTTTAAAATTACCCAGGGGTGAAAAACAGGCTAAGTGCCCCCCTACTACCCCAGAGGGCATTGGGGAAGAAGTCTTTGTACCCACTGGGGAGCCCTGTGGATCTGCTCACTCTTGGTGCCTTCGATATCCTTCTGAGGTTCTTCATGCTCCTGTGATGTCTGCCACCAGGAGATCAAAAGACCATGAGAGTCCGACCTCTGGCAACCTGGCCCACGGGAGCAAAGCGGAGGCGCTGCCCCCATCAAATAATTAAATCATTGTTGTTGTTGTTGTTGTTGTTATCCTGCTTGGACCCAGGACTGAGCTGGCTCACCTGTGATCAGGCTGGACACGATGAGCGGAAGGACCAACATCTGCAGCATTCGCATCAGCAGCTCCCCTGGAAAGGAGTACTTGATCTGGCGGAAGGTCATCCGGTAGGGCCACAGGGCCAGAGCCAGGGCGATTCCTGCAAGGAAGGAAGGAAAAGAAGGACACCCATCAGCTTTCTGTCCTGCCATCAGCTCTTGCAGCAAGGCCAAGAAAGCACAAAATGCCTTCAAATCCCTTCCTGTGCTCACCTGGCCACTGAGCAGGAAAAACAAAAGGGGACACACCTGGGCAGGAAAGTTCCCCTACCCATCCTCAGCAAACTTATATTGAAGCCATGCCACACAAAACCATTTTTAAGCATGACTGGGAAAATTCTGGATATATAAATGTTTTGAAGCTCGGCTGAGTTCTTTGAAAGCTGGGAGTAGGGAGCCCAAATGTGCCTTTCCAAAGTATTTCTGGAATGCAACTTCCACCAATCCGTTAGCCAAGGGTAAGGGAGGATGGGAGCTGAAGCCCAAAAAGGCTGCAGTTTGCTCACTCCTGGTTTAAACAGTTTTTCCTTGGCCCAGGTGGGGGTGAGGAGAGCAAGTCAAACATACAGTCAGATAAACGGCAGAATAGGATTAAAAAATATATTTAAATTACACATTGCAACAACCAACAAGCAGTCCTAATATTTTAGGGCTGCCTGTGTCAGGCCCTTGAAGTCCACTTTCTTTGCAGCCTCCCCACAGC
>NW_024809359.1:0-3144 GCF_019175285.1 Sceloporus undulatus | reverse complement strand
GCCATGTCGGTCAGAAACAAAACTCATATAATTTATGATCTGTCAGAGGGGGAAAATGCCAAAGGGAGCCCCAGAGACTGGCAAACGATGGAGGGTGGCAACCAGAGGCTCCCTGTCCTGGCCGCCATCCTCTAGAGCCCGTTTCCTGATCTCGGGGGGCAAAGGGAGCCTCAGAGGCCGCAAATGACGGAGGGCAGCGACCAAAGGCTCCCTGCTCTGGCAGCCATCTGCCAAATCCCGTTTCCCGGCCTCTGAGAGCCCAGTGCCATTAAAAAAAAAGCAGTTGGGGAATGCAGCCTGAAAAATTTCGCCATCTTGCCCTAGATGTTTATACCAGTCCACATGAAAGGAGATATAAAAGACAGCAGCAACTGAAGGGCAAAGCACTAAATTAATGTTCCATAGACTACAACAAAGCTTTCGATTGTCTAGATTGGAGCTGCTATAACTGTAAAACTATTACTATTACTATATAACTTTCTAATTGCTTAACTTTAAACTACATATAACTAGTTATTTATTTGCTCAACAATATTTTATTCACTACTCAACAACATAGCTAAAATATTTTCAAACCGTGGGTGCTTGACTGACTGTAACTCCAAACTACAACTATAACCATGTATGTAACTTTGACTGCATAACTGCAATTATTTCACTATATAATTCATTAAATCTAGGCATGTAAAAGGGAAATTAAAAAGAGAACTGAGGGAGGGAAGAAGGGGCAAGTTAAGAGGCATAAATAATATAGGAGCAGCTACTGGGCTGCAGCAGTAGTAGTGGGTGACACTGAAGTCAACTCTCATGGAGAGAACAGTAGTTTCACCATAGCTGACACTTCTCAGCACTGTGCGAAAGGAAGCAAAAGGTGTCCCTCCTTGTGAGATCATTTCAGCCAGAAAACCAAGGCGAGACAGCTAGAAAAACCAACAATGAGAAAAGGGGAGGTGATCCCTATTAAAAAAGATTACATAACGTCCAAAACCAAACTTGGATTTTGCCTTTTTATACAAGGGACCATTCTTCTTTTTATTTTTTAGCTTCAGGGTTTTTTTTTAGAATTAGATATATAGAGAAGTAACTATATCTATACACTTGAGTAGCTACTTATAACTACTTATTAGTAATTATAGTTATGTAACTATTGTTAAGTAGTTAAATAACTATAGTGATGCATTTAGGTAACTAAAGTTATGTAGTTGGGTAATTTTTGTTATGTAGTTAAATAACTACTTACAAGGAGTTGCTATAATGAGGTAACTTTAGTTATAACTAGTTCAATAGTTTTTATGTCGCTATAATATTGTTAGAGGTATATTTGTATCATCTTATACCTACTGCTACTTCTTCTTATCCTTGGACGTAAGCATCCATGTCCAGTGTCACCCCAATGGACTTTTCTGATTGAACCCTGATCTCCTGAGTCATAGTCCAACACTCAAACCACTACACCAGGCTGACTCTCTTTGTTTTTGATGTACTTTGAACAAAGAAGAGAGGAGGAGAGATTCAGGGATCACTTAAAGAGTGCAGGTTGTGTATGTGTTGGCAACACCATGGAGTAAAAAAAAGACTGTACAGTTAAAAAAAAAGTATTTGGTTCAATACTTTTCCACATTCCATAGCCTTTTGAATGAAAGAAATACCTTTTCATTCTTTTCTTCTAAAATGTGTGGCATTCCTGTTACAGTGTTGCATACCGTTATTACACCCACAATTGTTATATCCACAAATGGATATCAATCCTGAAAGCGCTTTCCATTTATTCTGAATGGACCAACGTTAAAACAATACCATACAATACAATAACATAAAAAGCAATAACATCCAAAGTCCAGAAATCAATGATGCCTGCACTGGGCCAACCGAAATGCACAATGTATTTTTTATCATGTGTTTTGTGCATTTGGGATGGCCCAGTAAAGGTATCACTGTTTTGTAGACTTTGGTGATTGTTGTATTTTGTTTAATGCTATTCCATTCAGAATAAATGGAAAGCCCTTTAAAAATGAATGAAGGTGGTCAGTTTCTTATCCCAAATGAATCTTCTGCTGTCCCTGTTTTATCATACTTCATGTACTCTCTTCCATATCATTGTGTTTGATAGCTTTCAGTAACACTTTTTAACAATTGGAATTTTACTCAGTTTCATCAGACCCCATATCATATATGTAATCTTCACTATACTCAAGGAAATTGTGATTTTCCTATCTTTGATTATGTCTAGCTATATATTATCAAGATTCAAGTATTTTCCCAACTTTGCTATACACCTGAACCAATCAACCATATACTGATGGTAGTTATGACCCATGTTTATATATTGGACTATAGTTTTTTATTACTTTTTTTTAGTTTGTTGTGTGACTTTCAGTCTTTTCTGACTTATGTCAACCCTATGGTGAACTTGTTGTGGGGTTTTCTTGGCATGATTTTCTTCAGAAGGAGTTTGCCATTGCCTTCCTCTGAGGTTAAAGGGGGTGACTTGCTCAAAGTGGGCTTCCATGGTTGAGCAGGGATTTGAACCCTGGTTTTCAGAGTCCTAGGCCAACACCCAAACCACTATGCCACAATGGCTCTCTCTGAGTAATATATCACATCATTAATTAGAAGTGGTTTTCTTTTACATTTATCTACACACTTTACTTTAAAAAATATATTTCTATATCCTAAAAAGGAGTCAGCACCATGACTCTCCTAATGCCACATTTTCATAATGAAGGAAAAACATCACTCTATCATTTAGGAAAGATAGATACACCACAATCATAATGGTTTTATATTAACTGCTGACTAAAATCATGTACAGTTGGCCCTTCTTATACACAGATTCAAGCATCCACGGTTTGAAAAAGTTCAAAAAAAGTATAAATTTCAAACCTTGATTTTCCATTTTTATAAGGGACACCATTTTGCTATGTCATTATACCATATTTAATGGGACTTGAGCGTCCACGGATTTTGTTATCCATGGGAGATCTTGGGACCAAACCCCAGTGGATAACAAAGGTCCACTGTATCTCTCTTACAAGGCCACATGAAGAAGAGTGTTTTAATCTTCCTGTGTGTAGCCTGAAAACCCATGGTTGAACAAGCACAAATTTAATCCACAACCAACTGTCCTGTCATTCTTACTTTATC
>NW_024809358.1:0-3144 GCF_019175285.1 Sceloporus undulatus | reverse complement strand
CCACAATGGGTATTTGGCATTGCTTCTGAACCACAGAAAAGGGTCTCTTTCTGCAGGGCTTAGAAGAAGCAGCAGCCATCTAAATGTTCGGTGTTTGTGCCATGCTTGCCAGAAACGATGGCGCTTTGCTGGACCCACCCTGGTCCTCCTTACCTTAAGGACAGGGACTGGATCCTCTCCACCTCGATCTGGCGCTTGAGGACCTCCTTGATGAGGCCTTTCTCTGGCCCTTGCTTCACTTTCTCACGGCCGATCAAGTAGAGGAACTTGGGGGTCAGGATCAGGTCCCGCTTGACCGTCTGCGGAGGAAGCGGGCAAAGCACCCATGAGGACGGGAGACCCTTTTACCAAGCATCCAAAACGGTTTGGTTCATGCCACGTGCCGCCCGTTTCGTTTGGCTTCCACAACCTTCACAAATAATACACAAAGTTGGGGGCTTTGCAAAGGTCTCACCTTGAACCGCCGATCGTATTTCACAACCGTTTCGGCGAAGTCGACCCGCTCCCTGCGTCCCACGAAACGCCGCAATTCGGGATGGCTCTCCAGGCCAATGTAGTCGCCCATGAAGTTGCGGTTGATGCTGTTGCGGCGCCGCTCTTTCTTGTTCAGGACAATGTTGGACGCTTTGGAGAGGAAGAGGCGAGGAACGCGTTATTTCCGTAAGGGTTTGGTCGATGCGCACTGTATATTCTGGCTAAAATCTCTATACTTATATATGGGTATATACAGTAAACTAGGGCTGACCGCGCCTGGCTTTCAAGACTGGACGGGATGCTATTCGCCGCTATTTTTGGGACGTCTCCAAAACGAAAACGACATACCTTCTTCCCGCATCTGGATGTACTTGCGGACGGCCACGTGTTTGCGCCAGGCTTTCTGGATGACGCGGGCGTAGCCGTCATAACGGCGCTCCCGCATCTCCTCGAGAAGGAAAAGCTGCGCACGGAGAGAATGGGAGAGAAAATGAGAAAGAGATTATTCCTCGGTTACGGCACAAAATAGGACAGTTTGCTTCCGCTAGTCGGTCCCATTGTGGGTTCTACCATCCCGTTTACAATTCATTTATGGACTTTAATAATAATAATAACAATTATTATTATTATTATTATTAGGGGATGGAAGAGACGTAGAGAGAGGAACTGGGCATTTATTGCCACCATCTTTTTTGGTGGCACCCCAAAATATGTAGCCTTAACTCACGGATTCGGGGGCCTTGATGAAGACCTTGGTGCGTCCCAGTTGGTACTGGTCAGGGTCCATGTTGACCGACTTCATCAGGTGGACCACGCCTTGCTTCTCGTCCCCGCGCCAAGACGGCCACGTTTCCCGCGTCAGGATGGCGTACCTGCGCAAACGAACCCAAAAAGACGGAGAAACCAGTGATCTGAAGTCCTAAGTTTAATTGCCCACCTCCCAGCCGAGAAACGCTTTCCTGCGAATGTTCGCTCGCATCATCAAGCTTCTCTTAAAGGCAGAGGAGCACATTGGGCAGTATTCCTTGCGGTCAGTTGGCGATGCCCAAAAGGACAACGAAGTGCAATAGGATTTACCGATGGAGGAACTTTTTGAAGACCCGACGGTAAGCGTATCCGGCCCTTCGCACGCGAATATTTTCCCGAAGGCCTAAGTACTCGACTTGGTGCTTCACCCTGGAAGGAAAGCCAAGGGTTTGTAGGAATGAGACTAACAACAAGACGCTCCTCTATAGGTTCAATATATAGCCTCTGATTATGGGAAGGTGTCCAATTCCTACCCATGCTTTCAGCTACAACTAACATCTCTCCCCACCATGCACTGAATATATTGAACGGATGGGATGGGATAGGGTCAGGATTGCTCCCCCAGTCTTTATCCCGTCATTAACCCGTCCACGACTGTGATAGCGCAAAAGGCTTTCAAATTGCCAAAACCCACCATTAACCCGTCATTAAAGTGGCTTTGCAATAATGCAAACATCCGTTAATGCAAAATGCATTAAGCTGATGTTGCTTTAATGATGGGTTAAAGACAGGATCTGTGCAACATCATCTGAAAGTCTTTTGCGCGACTGCAGTCAATCCCACTTCTTGGACGGGTTAATGACAGGATCTGCACAATGTTGTCTGAAAGTCCTTCCTGCGATTGCATGGGAAGGATGGGACAAGTGAGGGATAATTGCATTTCTCCAGACATCAGTGCTCCCTGCTGCCACTAAATCCAGCAATGCCCCAACATTTTGGAAAGCAGCACTCATCGTCCCCAGACCCACTCACCGGCTTTCTTCCCAATCCCTCGGCCTTTTGGTCTCATTGGGCTTGATGCACCGGATGTAGTGCGGCGTGCATTTCATCAAGGTGTCCACCAAGTTGTTGGCTTGTTTCTTTTCGGGTAAATGGGGGGGAAGCAAAAAGGTTGTTGTTACTCTTACAAAGATTTATAGGCGACAATTAGAGTCATAGAGAAGACCCCAAAGGTCATCCAATCTAACCCCTCGATGTGCAGGAACCACACAACCCAAGCCCTCCCTGCGACAAATAGTCATCCATCCACTGTAGCCATTGTAAGTTCCTTTTGTGCGCAGGGTTGGGATATGAGAGATCTCCAATCTAAAAAAGCAACTTTTCCAAACGCCGGCTGCATCGGCTGCAAGCTTCCCATCACCTTTTCCCCAAATGCATGCAAAGGATGAAATAAAACTCAGTCAAATAATGAAAGAAAGGTATTTTATTTCTCATTAATGAGCATGTAATTTTTCCAGATGATTTTTTTAAATGTTGAATTTTATATGGGGATTGTTTTAAAATGTGTACGTCTTATTCATCCTTTTAAATCGATGTGTGTTTTAACTGATGCATTTTAACTGATGTTCCTTGTATATTGTTTTGTTATCCTATGCCTTGATTCATGGGGAGAGGCAGGAAAGAAATATTAATATTAATAATAATAATAAATTATAATATTATATTATATTATTACTATTTATTATAACATTAGTATAAGATTATAAGATTATATTATATTATCATATTATAAATATTATATATATTATAATATATATAAAGCAATATTTTAATATATTATTATATATATTATTTATGTATAACAATATAATAACATTATATATAATAATAAAATATTATTATATATAATAATAACAATATATT
>NW_024809357.1:0-3145 GCF_019175285.1 Sceloporus undulatus | reverse complement strand
ACTTCCGGTTGGGAACGGCAGCCCGTCGGACGCAAGCTTCAGGTTCTCTGGAGACCGTCCTCTTTGCTGGCGCTTTTCCTGCACGCTGAGACTAGCGCGAGGCGGGGAAAAACCCCAGGTATGGCATTACTTGGGTGAAGAAGCTCAGCGAGCCCCCCCTAAACACCCCCTTCTTTTCTCCTGAGCCGGAGGGCTTCGGCGAGGAGACGGAGGTGCGGGGACTTTGGAGTAGCCGCCGCCAGCAAAGTAGAGCCGAATAAGGCTCTGAGAGCCGCCCCCATCTTTTTAAACCAGCGACGACAGATAAAAAGGGCAAAATAACAAAAAGCTGTTTGGGTCTTTAAAGTCTGAATTATCTTCGGAATCTAGCCTTTAGAACAGAAGGAGATAGAACCACTCAAGGGCAGAAAAAGTGAGTAAAATTTGAACTAAAGTTGTGTGATTCAAGCTGCATCCACGCTGCATCCTAAGCATACCTAAACGGACTCTCTTACAGTAAATTTATTTGGACTTGTTTGAAATCTGGGCTCTGGCCCCTGAAATTTGAAAGCTTATTCATTATTTGTTCATTATTCATTTATTTAATGCATGGGATTGAATGAGAGAAGCAAAGTTTGAGCAGAGCAAATTGCTAACAGCTGGGGAAACCGGCAATTGACAATCAGCTGGGCTGCTGTTGCAGCTGGAGTTAGTAAAGGAACAAAGGAATTAGTTCAAACTCAAACGGACTGAAGCAAGACAAATACAAATAATAAATTAAAATAAATCCATTGCTATTAGAAGGAGACTAAAGAGAAGCTGTAAAAGAAGGACTGTAACAAAGGAAAATTAGTAAAGGGGAAAAAAACGAAGAGTGAGAGTGTTGGAGAGGATTTAAACTAACGAAGCTTAAAAAACGGAGGAAGACAGAGGACCAAGAAGGGAACAGAATAGGAGGAAAGACTTGGAAAAATATTGAAGATAAGCCAGAGAAACTATTTAAACTGAGATAAAAGGCTATCAAACTGACTGGGAAAAGAACTGTTGAGTTGAAACAAGGAAGAGATTAACTGTACCAAACGTAGAAGTGGGAAGGAAGGAGACAGCCGGTGAGAGGGAGACAGTGAGAGGGGAGAGGAAAAGGAAGAAGGAGAATAGAAAGAAAAACGGAGGCAGCCAAATAGAGATAAAGAAGGTGGATTCAAAGGACTTTAAGGAAACAGAGAGAGTGGAAGGAAAGGAAACTAAGCGACTCAGTGGAACGCTGGCAAGGAAAGTTGAATTAGTGGAAGAGGAAAAAGATATAGACAAACATAAGAGACAGAGGCAATTAGAAGAAAGAAGGAATCCAGCTGAACCTCCCGCCCTATTTTCTCTTTAAGCTCCTGGCACAATCTCCAGGAAGGAATGAAGCCACTATAAGCTCCAAGCAATTTCATAAGTAGAAGGAGAAGAAAGCAGTCACAAGTAATAGAAAATAAAAGTGCATTTATGTGTGAGTGTGCTTTTGGATGTGAGTGAGTGTCTCCCTTCCTTCCCCCATCCCTCTTTCTCTTTCTCTCTCTCTCTCTCTCTCTCCCTTTTTTTTTTTTTTTTTTTTCCTCTCTTTACTCAGGGAGAAGACGAAGTAAATGAAGGGCAAAAAGGAAGAAAATTGGAAATGAGATAGGGGAATATAGGAGAAATTTGCAGGAGAAGAAGGACTGCATGTAAAAGAAAAAACAATTCAGGAAACAGAAAAGACAGAATAGTTAAGAAAGAAGGAAATTAGAGGAACTCAGTTCTCTTTTGTTAACATTTAACAAAAATAATTCAGAAATTAATTCAAATTGACTATTAACTCTCAGACAAGAGAGGAAACTAGTCGAGAAAGAAGAAAAGGATAACTTTGAGGGAGTGAGGGGAGAAGGAAAAGAAGGAAAAGAAAGCAATAATAGCAAAGGAAGAAATATATATAAAAGGAAGGGGAAATTGAGGAAGATTAAGGAGGGGGAGAAGGAGGAAGAAGAAAAAAATATATTAATAAAACAACAATAACTCTACAAATGAGTTATTAACAGTGTATGTAATAGGGAAACTAGGTAAGGATAGTACTAATAGGAGGAGATAAAAGAAGAAAGCAAAGAAGCTGAGGAAAAGGAAATTAAAAATAGAATTATAGACTATTGGGAAGGAGAAGGAGTAGAATTGTAATAAGGAAGGAGTTATATCAGGGATAGATATAACAAAGGGAAAATGAATACAAGGAGAGCAAAATTTGATCCCGGACTCCAGAGAAGAACCTCGGTCGGAGCCAGTTCATCTGAACAGACAACTCTACTAGAGGAGTTAAAGACTTTATACCTGGATATGAAGGAAGATATAAAAGCACTGAAAAGAGATATGAATGCCATGAGGAAAGAGATTAAACAAGAGATCCGTCAGGAAATCAGGACAGAACTAAAGGACATTAAGGAAACCCTAGGGAAAGCAACTGAAGACATCTCCCTAATGGAAAAAAAATATAGGTAAAATAGAGGACAAGACTAATAAGATCAATAAGAAAGTAATAGATTTAGAAAGAAACTACGAAAGAGAATTAGATGAGAGAGCTCTGCAAGATCAAAAACAACGCGAGAACTGTATAAAAATCAGAGGCTTAAAAGAAAAGGAGAACGAGGATCTTTATGAATACTTAGCACCTATACTAGCAGACTATATTGGAGCAGATCAAGATCAATTCCAATGGGAAATAAGTAAAAGGTTCCGCATTAATTCTAAAATAGCAAAGCAGAAGAGGCTACCGCGGGACGTTGTTATTTATTTTACGAGGAAAAAAATTAGGGATGAAATTATACAACTAAATTATGATCAAAAGTTAGAATGTGAAGGGGAGGAGCTTATTGTATATAAAGATATACCCTTAAGAATCCTGAAAAAAAGATCCGAGTATAGACCTCTTGTTACGTTGCTAAAAGACAATGACATCATATATAGGTGGGACAGATTGGAAGGAGTATCCTTTAAATATAAATCAGAACTGTTCAAAGTAAACTCTATAATGAAAATGAAAGAATTTCTTAAAAAATACAAAAAGGATTTGGAGAGAAGAGAAAACCCAAACAAAGAAGAAGAAGAGGCAGGGGAACCCACAAACAAATCAGATTCAGAGGAAGAAAAAGAGGAG
>NW_024809356.1:0-3145 GCF_019175285.1 Sceloporus undulatus | reverse complement strand
CCTAAGAAAATCTCCAAGGGAGTCCTCTAAAGCTACAGCACTGTTCTGAGACAAGTTTCTTTGGTAAAGTGTGAATGATACTTTTATCCAGCTAACCTAATAATAAACATTCTTTTCAAAATTTATCACTCCCCACCAGTAAATATATTTTTCTCTGTTTTGGATGTCCTTTTTAGCCTTCTCCTCATCCACAAAATATTCTAATTTGTGGTTCCTTTTATGCACAGAAAGCTTGGTAATAGAAAGAGATAGTAGCCTTCAATGTAATATCTCAACATTGGTCACCTCTTTCTACTAAATGTGTAGCCCTGGCCTGAGGGGGAACCCAGCCTACCTGGTGAGGTCAAGCAAACATCTTGACCCTTCTTCTGTCATCCTCCCATAGATGCTTTGTTGGTTTAAACGCAGTTTGTGGGATTCAGTCTTTTAAAATTTCTTTATGCAAAGAATTTTGTAAAGGTGGACTTACAGTGTAAGGGAAAATGATGTATTTTTAAGTAGCGCCCCCCCCCCCCCATCTTTTACTATATTTTAGAAGTTTGATATAATTTTTCACCACAGTGGTCTTATCAGTAAGAATAATGAAGCATTAACGGTGAGCTAACTATTACAATTCATGGTGTTGTTATTTTTTTGGGGAAAAAACAATGCTGAAGATGAATGTTTCCAAAAATAAACCACAAAATATATGAAACTTTAAGAAGGAAAGGAAGTGTGTGTGTGTGTGTACATATTTATATATTTGCTATTTTTCCCCATCAACTTTTCCTTATCGATGAGGCTGTACAGACCAGTGTTATACGGTGGCATGGGGGCAACGTGGCAGTTGTTAAATTGCAATGGATAACTTCTCATTAAAGTTTCTGTGTGCTTACAAAATCTTGCTGTATTTCCAAAGCATGTTTAAGATATCAAAAGAATGCTGAAAATGCATAATTTACCCCTTATGTAGTACCTTACTTGTTCATGGTCCTTAAACTTTTTTTGAATGCTAATTCAGTAGGATCCTTAAAGCAATTGTTTTTTTGTTTGGGGTTTTTTGGAAGAAAATCTGAATTTAACACATGTCTGCAAGGTGGCGGCAGCTGTCCAAATCTTGCAGTCTTCCAGGCAGATTGCCCAAACTATGGGGCTTTCTAAACCGCCATTTGGGACGTCCGGAGGACGTCCCATTTTAAAAAAGGGGCGTCTCTTATAGACGCCCCTGGGCCTAGTACGGACTCCGTCCGTACAAGATGGCGCCGGCCCTTCTACATGGCCGGCGCCATCTTTGCGTATCAGACGCTGAGCGTCCGTACGCGTCGCGTCCTTTGTGACGTAGCGAGTGCGCCCCTGGCGCCTCGCTACGTCGCAAACGCGACGGAAAAAGAAGCTCCATTTTGGAGCTTCTTTTTCAGTCCGCAGGGGAGCCGCGCCGTGTGGAGGCTCTGGCTCCCCCACGAACTAGCCGGCGGCGGCGGCAGACTGCTGCAAAGCGGCGGTCTGTACCCCGCCCATAAAATAATTAGTTTCATTCGTAACAATTTGTACTGAAGCAAAGAGTAGAAAGATCTACCTGATGGATGGTAATGCAGGAAGTGTGAAAACATACAGATGCATTTTGAAAACTAAGCTCATAACAACAACAACAAAGTTACAAAAAATATAGGACCGTATTTGTCCATTTCCTACTTCATTGGCTCCATTACTGCAGTGGGATACTGATGATAATAATATGAATTTTTCATATTTAAAATATGGTTTGTGCATGTATAGGCATACACACACACACACACACACACAAACACACAAACACACAGAGAGAGAGATGCACATGTACATACTCACAGAAGAACACACCCTGTATCCTAACATCCTTTACAGATAAAAACTTTGGCCCGTTATAGACGGGCACAAAAGTACGCGCAGAGCGCGTACTAGGGTTAGAAAGGGGCGGTGCTTCCACACCTCCTAACCCTAGTGTGCGCTCTGCGCACACAAAATGGCGGTGGACGTTCCACACGGCCGCTGCCATGAGGACGTCACGAGTGCGCCGCCTCTATACGGGGCGGCGCGGACATGACGTTCTCACACCGCGCCAGGGTGCTTAGTGTGCCCTTAGCGCGGAGCTGGAAGGAGCTCCGTTTCGGAGCTCCTTCCTGGTTTGGTCCGCTGGGCTCAGCCTTCACACGGCTGCGCCCAGCGGACCAAAAGAGAAAGGGGCCAAGCAGCCCCTTTCTCCTCCTCCCCGCCACCGTGGGGTGTCCTTGGGGCTTGAAGCCCCAGGGACACCCCTTTTCAGGCTGCGGGGAAGCGGCCTTTTGCTGCTTCCCCGCAGCCTGAAAAGCGGCGGATCGGGGCCTCAGCGGCTGCTGGTGTAACCACTGAGGCCCCGATACACCGGGGAAAGGGGTGGGTGCAGCCCGCCCCAAATGGGCGGTTTGTAACCCGCCTTTGTGTAAGCACTATGCAACCCCCATGCAGTATAGCAACATTGCACAACACATGTCAATGGCTAGGTACCACCTCACAATGCGCAATGTATGATGCACAACCACAATGCAAATTACTGCATACAAACCCACAATGCAAAATATTGGATGCACAACCACAACACAAAATGCACAGTACATAAGTTGCAAAGACAAGGCACCAATGAATATGTTATTCGCACAACTACACTTCCATTGCTAACAGCAGAATTGCATCTGTTTGCACAATAGTGATTTCTTGGCCCCACATGATTTATGTATGCATATATTCCTAATGAAATTTTGACCATAGTAATTATTAGCTGAATTTCTGAAGGCTTATGTATTATTGAAGCCTCATATGAGATGAAGATTATTGTTATGAAGAAAATCGAATACCCTGCATCTGACCATCTTATTCTGCATATTACTGCTTTTCAGAGTTGCAGGGCAATCTACCTATCTACATGTCTGGCTAGAAATAAATCTAAAGGAGTTCAGTAGATCTTAGTTCCCAATAACTGTTTCAGTCTTCATGCTCCTGGCAAGCACTGCAAGACTCCAGTTTTCATTTTGTATTTCTCAAAGTTTGTCAAGCTTTGTGAGCTATTAAGAGACTATTTTCATGTCAAAAACATAACCATTACCCATTTTCAGGTAACCCCCAAGCTGGACATCAGGTTGGCCTGGTCTTC
>NW_024809355.1:0-3145 GCF_019175285.1 Sceloporus undulatus | reverse complement strand
CTCCCTTTTGTTGCAAGATTCAACTGTATGTCCATGAGTTCATCTGCGTGGTAGAAATAATGCAGTTTGACTCCACTTTAACCGCCATGGGTCCAGCTACAGTATCCTGGCATTTGTAGTTTTATGAGTCACCAGCACTCTGCCAGAGGCTAAAGACCTTGTAAAACTACAAATCCCAGGATACCATAGCATGGAATACCACTTAAAGTAGTGTCAAACTCCATTGCACCGCAAATGCATTTCAAATTCATTTCAGATACAAGACTTCAACTTTTTAACTCTATAACTATGGCCTCATTCACACTACTTAATAAACTGTTTTTTGAGTCTGAGTCAAATGGATGAAGTGATTTAGCGCTGAATAGATGTTCACACTATTCAAACTGCGATCAAATCTGCCCATTTCAATTTACTCCACTTCACATTCACATTCATCAATAGGATCGAATCAAAATGGAGTTGTGTCATGGGGTGACCGTGCCACAGGGAACCGAAACCAAGCGACAGCATGTTCACATTTGCACTGAATCGATTCATTTTAAAAGATGTGGGGAATGCCATGGGTTGGGAAGAACTGGTTTAAATGGGTTTTGTGCTCCTCCCCCCCCCCCCTGAAACCACATCAGAAATTTGGCTCAAGTGTAAACAAGGACCCTTTAAACCGCTTTACACTAGTTTGAAAACCAGTTTATTATGTAGTGTGAATGAGGCCTATGTTCATTATGTAAAAATAGTTATGTATATAATTTTTTTACCTTACAGTTTCTTGACTGTAATAAAGGCTTGATTGGTTGACTGACTGAAGAACATTGAAGATTACAGTGCATTTTACTTTCTTTCATGGTTTGTCAAACCCAGAACTATTCCAAAAAACATAGGACAAATGTAGCTTGGAAAGCTCCTAAAAGAGCCTGTCAGCAAGTCTACAAACACAGATATCACTTTTGATATTTCAGTGTGATATTTCAGGGCTTATCCATAAAGTCATGGAAAGTATTTAGTTCTTTTTGTTTTGATTTTACCAGCATATTCTCCAGGGATGATTCAAGTGCTTTCTTGAAATATCCCAGGTTTCCCTCCCTTCCTGCTCCCTTGTGTTCTTCCTCCATCCCCACTCATTGATCAGAAGCCACATCTAGACTCTGGCAATGGTTCACAGATTGATTTTCAGCAGTTATTATTATCAGGAGCTGGAGTGCAATATCATAGTTCGGCATTGGAAGCATTTTGTTTTGATGTAAACATTCTGATTTCCCTGTCTAGATCTCTGCTGGATTTGTGTCCTGGAAACAACAGCTATGTTTTAATGGCAGAGACCATCTTAATTAGTTCCATAATAATACAAATAAATTTACAGCGCTATATAAATAAAGGTTGATAATAATAATAATAATAATAATAATAATAATAATAATAATAATAAACAAAATGCCAAGGAGATATATTTAATTTCAGAAAATACTGGGTTAATTTTAACAGATCTTGGAGGTAGGAATGAAAATTCCTTGAAAATGCCTGAATTTTTAGGAAATATTCAGGAAGAAGAAAATATAATGTGGATATACAAAATAAAATCAGTTTGTATAGAATCAAAACCTGGAACTTTCAAAGATTTTTTTCTCTCCTCTGGAGGAGCTTTCAGTCAAAGGACTGAAATACAGTTAGCTATTTTTACACTCATGTTCTAGTTGTACATCTGAATAGTACAACATTTTCCATCTCTTTCTCAATCTCTCTTCGTCCAACATATACACTTTCTACCAAATATCTGTTCTTCTGACTTTTTTCTTAAAGTTCAACTCTAAACATGCCTTTCCACTTTCTTCCTTGACTTTCTTCAATAATCATTCAGAGTCTACTGTTTTCTGCTAGCAGGATGGTGTCATCTGCATATCTTAAATTGATCATGTTCCTTCTTTCAGTTTTCACACCTCATTCCTCCAGGTCTAATCCCATTTTACCTATGATACATTAAGCATACAAATTAAACAAATAAGGTGATACATGAAGCCTTTCCTGGCCCCTTTGCCAATTAGAAACTATTCCATTTCTCTGTATTCTGTCCTAACAGTAGCCTCCTGCCTTGAGTAAAGGCCAGGCCAATCAAATGTTGTGGGCATGCCCATTTATTTAAGAGTCATCCATCGTTTTTGTGATCTACATAACAGGAAAGCCTAGGACGTAGAAGGGCAGCCATGAAGGAACTTGACAAGATCATGAAGTGTAAAGATATATCATTGATACTAAAGTTAGGATGGCCCATGTCCTCCTATTTCCTATTTCTATGTATGGTTGTGAAAGCTGGGCAATGAAGAAACCTGATAGGAAGAAAATCAACTCATTTGAAATGTGGTGCTGGATAACAATTCTAGAGATACTGTTGACCGCAAAAGGATAAATCAAGCCAGAACACTCCTTAGAAGCCAAGATGACTAAACTGAGACTGTTGTACTTTAGATATATTATGAGAAGACACAACTC
Source organism: Sceloporus undulatus (assembly GCF_019175285.1). Classification (NCBI taxonomy): domain Eukaryota; kingdom Metazoa; phylum Chordata; class Lepidosauria; order Squamata; family Phrynosomatidae; genus Sceloporus; species Sceloporus undulatus. Next base: position 664 of record NW_024809355.1, on the reverse strand, counting down.
ATTAGAGAAGAGGATGATGCTTGGAAAGGCAGAAAGTAGTAGGGAAAGAGGAAGTCTGTATTACAGATGGATAGACTCCATCAAGGTAGCCACAGCCCTGAATCAGCAAAGCCTAAGCAGGGCTGTTGATCATAGTTCTGAAAGTCTCTCATTCATGGGGTCGCCATAAGTCAAAGTCAACTTGGCAGCAGATAACAGCACAGTATTCACTCTGTTGGACTCAATGGGCACCTGGATGAATTTTAAATGTACATCTATTCTAAAATGTTGAAACATTATATACCATATATATTTTTGTTCTGTATGGTGCTTTATTTTTACAAATTTATGTTCAGCCTATATCCTTCTGATAATATCTACTGATTAAGAATTGCAAAAATAAATGCAGTGTAATTTATAAAATCCCATGGTGCCTGACAGATACAGAGAGCAGTAGTCCAATACAGTAACTTTTCCAGGTGCTGAAGATTTTAAACATTACTTCATTCTGTAAGTATGGACAATAATATCTTGCTTCTAATTTCCAACAGTGTATATCTGAATTAAAAGTATTTTCCAGTCAACATTTCCCATAGGCTGACATAGTGAATTATATATGCACTTATGTTTCTTGTTTTGGCAGCTTCCTCTCCTTTGAAGTGTGCTCAGTTATGATATGTAAGAA
>NW_024809354.1:0-3146 GCF_019175285.1 Sceloporus undulatus | reverse complement strand
ATATATATATATATATATATATATGTAGATAGATAGATAGATAGATAGATAGATAGATAGATGATAGATAAATGCCAGAGAGACGGGTAAGTGGATAGATGATAGATAGATAGATAGATGGCAGAGAGAGAGAAGTAAGTGCATACATAGATAGATAGATAGATAGATACATGGCAGAGAGACAGAAGTAACTGCATAGATAGACAGATAGATAGATAGATGGTAGAGAGAGAGGTAAATGCATAGATAGATAGATAAATGGCAGAGAGAGGGGTAAGTGGATAGATAGATAGATGGCAGAGAGAGAGACGTAAGTGCATAGATTGATAGATATATAGATAGATGGCAGAGAGAGAGAAGTAAGTGCATAGATTGATAGATAGATAGATACATAGATGGCAGAGAGAGAGAAGTAAGTGCATAGATATATAGATAGATAGATGGCAAAGAGAGAGAAGTAAGTGCATAGATAGATAGATAGATACATAGATAGCAGAGAGAGAGAAGTAAGTGCATAGATAGATAGATACATAGATAGATAGATAGAAAGATATAGATAAATACATAGATAGATAGGTAGATAGATAGATAGGTAGGTAGGTAGATGGCAGAGAGAGAGAAGTAAGTTCATAGATAGATAGATAGATGGCAGAGAGAGAGAAGTAAGTGCATAGATTGATAGATAGATGGCAGAGAGAGAGAAGTGCATAGATAGATAGATAGATGGCAGAGGGAGACAGACCTTACCGTCATGTAACTCCCCAATGACCCCACTAGGGGCAGCCTTGCCCCCAGAGTAGTTCCCAACCCAGGGGCTAACCCAAGGTAGCTGGGCACTTGGTGGGAACTGCTGGCTGGACCTCAGTCCTGCCAAGAGGCAGCTTTCTCTGTGGAGGTGAAGGAGATGGAGCAGCAGCAAACTGCCTCTCCTTCACTCCCAGAGGGTCTGGGATCTGCTCTCTTTCTTTCTTCAGGATGCCTAGATGATTAACTTCTCCAATTTGTCTCCTCTGCTGTTTGTTTTGTAACAGCTTGCCTGATAAAGAAGCCAGCGATGCTTCAGACACTTGCAGCATGTATATTGTGCTTTTCATTTGGCCAATAAAGGTATCACTGGTGGATGTTTGTTTCGATTTGCTAAATGGCCAAGACAGCTTCCCCTGGATGCTTCCTGACACATGTATGTGCTCCCTCACAGCCTCAAGCAGACTTTGGAGACTTCTGTTTTGCTACCTTGGTCATTCTTTTTGCATCTTTTGTCCAGAATGCTCACATTTTAAAAATGTGTTTGGTACTCCTTGCTCCTAGTCTCAGAAACTGCTTGTCTGGATCAAGTCACTGTATTTTTGCAAGACAGCCCTCTCATCCTGGGCTGATTCTTCCTGTGGAGACAGGATCCCTTATTTTATTCTCCCCACTCTCTGGAGGACCTTGATGGGGAGGTGAAGGGGAGACAGCTCTCCCAGTTAAGAAACTGACTGGTTGGATGATGGTGGTACGGAAAAGTTTCTGATGTGGTTGCCTCCCTTGCCTTTGATCTCAGCAACCTCCATGCCTCCCATTAGCTATTTCTGAGAGGAAGAATGATCAGGATGGAGGAAATCTGTGCCCTGCCACTTTCCACTTACCTCCGCTCTGATTGTAGTACTTGAGCGCAGTCACCAGGTTCACTCGGAACACTTCCTCAGTATTCCGCACTATCTGGGTGTTCCTCTCCCAGTACTGAGGATCGTCCTTGTCTACCTTTGTCATCCATGGAGCTTTAGGACGACGTCTCCTTGTGTTGGCATCATAGTAAACAAACTGCTGGTCATCCACAAACCCCACAGCAAAAAACTGAGGCACCTGCTGTCCAGGATCAGACACAGATGTGTAGAAATAGCGCATAGAATGTGAGGAGTCGCCTGGAAAAGAGACAGAAAGGGAAGAAAGGAAGCATTATTCTAATGTTTAATTGGGCACATTTTGTGCAGTAAAGAAAACAAAACAGTGAACAACATTTGCATTAATTAAAAACAAATAGCTGAGAAAAAGATAAAGAAACAGATCATTACAATGACAGTCTTCTATCCCAGTCTTCATAGCCTTATATGAATATCATCTTATGGTTCTATCTGTGATTAAGGAAGATGCATCCATGAATACATCTTGCAGCTTTGGATCCAACTGTGTTGCTGCAGACATTGTCAATAGTATCCAGAACTCCCCCTTTTTTTAAAACAAAGGTTCACTGGCACCTAGAAAGTACAGCTTTTGTAAAACTCTTGTAATGACTTTCATTATCACCCCTCAAGGTTAAGACCAATTAAAAACCCTCTCTCTTGGGAGGATAAAACATAGCGGAGATCACATCCACATAGTATCCATTTTTCTCGATGGTCTTTAGGAAGGGGAGACGTCAGAAAGTGAGGTCAGTTTTCCAGTTGATTCTTGGTAGCTTTTTCCTTTCCTTTTTTTTTTGGGGGGGGGGGGGGGGGGGCTGAATAAGAAAGCCTAGGCTTAAAGAAAAGGTACACAAATCACCTTCTGAACAGGAATCATGTTTTGGATTGACCAGGAAAGAGCACATGACTTAGATGGTGAGGATTATTACTAGTGAGGTGTACAGAACTGGACTGGGGTATTTTTACTGCATAAACATATATACCTTTGCTTTACATTGAATGAGTCCATTGAACTACCTGTTCTAACTGGCAGTGGCTCTTGGGTGAGGATTCTTGTGGTTGACTGTTTGGTAACTGGAGATGCCAAACATAAGGGTTGTGCAGGAAAAGCAAGTGTTCAGCCATCTAAAGTGTCCACATCTAGAGTTGGGAGGTGCACAAAGATCATCCAATGCAATCTTCTGTTGGTACAGGAATCAACAACCTTCCATTTAAAACCAATGGCCATCACACATCTATTAAAATATGTCTGACAAAGGAGAGCCCACCACCTCATATGTCAGTGATGTTTACGCCTGTGGGGGTCTTCATCCCCACTGCCATTCCTGGATCATAGAATCATAGAATCGTAGAGTTGGAAGAGACCACTAGGGCCATCCAGTCCAACCCCCTGCCATGCAGGAAATCCAAATCAAAGCATCCCTGACAGATGGCCATCCAGCCTCTGTTTAAAGACCTCCAAGGAAGGAGACTCTATCACCT
>NW_024809353.1:0-3147 GCF_019175285.1 Sceloporus undulatus | reverse complement strand
GATTCCCTGTTCTAAACTCCTCATCTGAAGCTGATGATCCATTTCTTTCTCTCTTAAAAACCTTTCATTTTCTCATTCTTTTATTTTGGCCATTTCAATTTCTTTTTCAAGTCTAGCCATTTCAATTTCTTTTCCTCTTTCAATTTCTTTTTCCCTACAAAGTCTCTGGCCATTTTAATCTCTCTCTCTCTATCTTTGAGTCTGGCCATTTCAAGTTTTCCAAATTGCAACACTCTCTTGAAGTTCAGAAATTACTGTGTCAACACTATCCACCATTTCTTCTCCAACTTCCTCCTCCACCATTTCTGGCTCTCTTGGAGGTTTAACTTTTTAAGGAGGAATTGTTGATAGTATTTCCTTACAATTACCTAAAAATTTTACCTCAGGAAATACTCTTATTTTACTATGTCTCAACTGAGTCAAAAGAATCCACTTTGATTTAAAGTCAGACTGGTGATTCCCTACATTTACCACTGACGTTTACCTCAGGAATCACAACGTGTGCTTTTTCTTGTTGTACTAGTCTCTTACCAATACCCAATATGTTTACCTCAGAGACTAGTCTAATCTAGGGTTGTCAGTTTTCAAGTGATCTCCTACAAATTACCCTTTTTGTTTTTACCTCAGAGATCACTCTTCTGAACTTAACACCTAGATTTTAAACTGTAGGTTTTCCTTTCTTTCAGTTTAAACCTACTATCGGGTATCTGGTATTTCCACTCAGACCCCTTAACTTCAGCACACCTCCAGCTACTGGATTTTTCGTATCCCGGCACTACACACCAAATTATGTGACAAACAACCTTTCTATGGTGGCAGGCGCCTGGGACTTTTGTTATCCCACCGCTGCCACCAATTTATGTGACACCTCTTTAATACGGCCCACCCCTTGCCATGTCCAAAGTTTTGGTACAACACACAGGCCAAGGGTATGTTTAAAACAGCAACAAAGATTTATTTTAACATAGAATTGTAAAATATAACTTGGATTTGTAACTTGACTTGCTTCGTTGTTAAAATACAGGTGTGTCTCAAGTCTCTTTTGTAGACTCTCAAGACTTATACTGTCCCCTCCCTCTCTGGGACCGATAGACCCTTTCATGGTCTATAACGAACCTGTACACCCCTAAAATACTGTTCCCTCAGGAACCCCTGGAACTCAGTCCTCTCTTGGACCCTACTGTTCCCTAACTAAATGCCAGTTTCATCCCTCAGGATTCCAAACCCTAACTGACCAAACCAACTGCCAAACAGAACCTTCAAACTCCTCAGCCAGCACCGGATTGGCTTAGGGCCTCTGGTTTCTGATTGGCTGGTTTGTGAGTCAGTTCATCACAATTGTATACTCAAAACATTCTAATTACTCAGGAGGAAATAATTAAATATGGTCAAACAAATCAGTTTATGAGATGAAAGTGAAATGCCAGTTCAGATGGGAGGATGTTCACAGGGCTTTGAAACACAAGGAGCCTCTGCTGCAAGAGGAAACACAATGGTCAGGGAAAGTAACTTCAGAAGTGGAACAAAAATGGCATCAACTTACTACATTCATTTTATGAAGTTTGTGTTATTGTGAAGAGTATGGATTTGCACATTAGCATACACTTAGGACATGCTTGCTGTTGTTAACTGCCTTTGGGGTGACACCAACTCATGCTGACCCTGTGGATGAGACATCTCCAAGACTTCCTATCCCCTATTGCTCTGCTTAGGTCCTGTAAATGCATAGCTGTGACTTCACTCCTAATTGAGACCACAAGCACCATCCAGTCCAACCTTGCGCCATGCAGGAATACTCAATCAAAGTGCCCCAACAAGTGGTCATCCAGCTGCTGTTTAAAAACCTCTGAAGAAGGAGACTCCATCACTGTCTGAGGCAGCTAACAGCTCTTACCATCAGGATGTATTCCCTAATATTTAGGGGGTGGGGGGACACACATATTCTTGAGTATCTTAATTTGTCACCCTCTTTTATTCTGAATAGCACTAAATGCAATGGGATCACTTTTTTAAACTATTAAATACCATCCAAATGCCCCACTCCCATAGACAGGACTTTTTACAGAACTAAATGAAGGTAATAATATATAGGGGATAGGAAAAAGGGAGACAGAGTTACAGTTATTTGGTATTCCTTTATTGAATTTATTGTTACAGGCTGAGTGTCCCTTATCCAAAAATCCGAAATGCTCCAAAATCCAAAACGTTTTGAGTGCCAACATGACATCACAAGTTTTATAGTTCAATGGATACAAAGTTTGTTTCATGAATAAAATTATTAAAAAAATATTGTTTAAAATTACCTTCAGACTATAGGTATCTATATGAAATATACATGGATTTCATGTTTGAACTTGGGCCTCATCTCCAAGATATCTCATTATGTATACACAAATATTCCAAAATCCAAAGCACTTGTGGCCTCAAACATTTTGGATAAGGGATACTCAACCTGTATATGCTGTCAACCTAAACAAAAAGTACTCTCAGTCAAGCAACACAGACAATTTAAAGTTAAGCTCTACCCAAGTATCTCTTTAGTTGTTTTAAAAAAGAAAAGAAAAACCAAAATGTCTGCTCTTTTACTTTGTGAACACATCATATAAGAAAACATCACTAAGGGTACATTTATATTTCCAAGAAAAAACAAATAGCAATGGTCATAACCAAAGTTGCTGCAGTCAAGAGAATTGGGCTCTTGTGTGAATACTCTCTCTGCAACTGCATTGCAGAAATAAACCAGTTTAACACCACTTTAACTGCCATGGCTCAATGGTATGGAATTCTGGGAACAATAGTTGCGGCACCAGAGCGCTCTGACAGAGAAGCCTAAATGCCTCACAAAACTACTGTTCCCAGAATTCCATACCGTTGAGCCATGGCAGTTAAAGTGGTGTCAAAGCGGATTATTTCTGCAGTGTGGATGCAGTCTGGGTGGCCTTTACTTCAAAGCAGATACATATGTGCATATCCATGCTAAAATATTCACAAGGTCAGTTCACAACCAAGCTGGTTTAACAATTCCTTTTGCTGAATTAGTCTATCATACCTCCCTGAAGTATGCACAGAGATAAATGGGGCTGTTGGGAAATGTCACTTGCTTTGAATATCTAACCATAGGGGCACATATTTTCACAATGTGCCCAG
>NW_024809352.1:0-3147 GCF_019175285.1 Sceloporus undulatus | reverse complement strand
TCGGTTTCAGGTTTCTTGCACCAACTGTACTTCTCAGAAGTGTGTACTTTTGCAAGATACTTTGATTTTTCTTCGCTGCTCATTAGTTTGTAAAAATCAGAGCAACTTTCATTGGCCATGTTGTACTGTATGTCCAGAATGGCCCGAATAGATGGCAAAGCTAGTCTATTCCTCTCACCAGTCCACTGGGCATTCATCAGTGAGAAAACTTTCTCTACATTGGCATTATGCCCTGGAAGAGAGAAGTAAAACTGCACTACCTTCAGAAGCTCAGAATATTGTTCTTCTGAAACACAGCTTTTAAAAAATAAAACCCACTTCTTGTGTGCCAAAGTATCCGAGTCAGAATCTGTTTGAGTCTCGGACAGAAAATCCTTCAGTTTTGTCAGCTGATCAAACAGCCTTCCTTCATCAATCTTACAATAACTATTTTTCTCTAGCCACAAAAAAGTACATTCTGCCTCTTCCCATGAAACTGATGACTTCAGAAGTAGCCAATCAAAATGTTTGAGTTCAGAGAGAGACTCGCTCCATTTTGACAGATATTTCACACTTTCTTCATAAAATGACATAAATTCTTTTTTAATTCTTACAGATCTTGTTTCAGGTAGATCACTTAACAGAGTATTTACCTTTGATGACAGGAAAGCTTGACTATGCCTTTCATTCAAAGTTTTAATTACTTCCTCTAAAACCAATCTGACTTCATTCACTGAAATGTCTTTTTTCTCAATTTTGCACATTGCCATTTGAAAGAGACTCATTTGTGAATGTACAAACCAAAAATAGACCTCCCCAGCTTCATCAGAGAAAAAAGATGTAATATGGACTGGGCATGTATCGACAGACAAAAAATAGGTCTTCAGTGGTTCAAACATCTGCAAGAACCTCTCAATTGCTGGAAAGAGACTTAACCACCTAGTTTTTTACACTATTCAAGAGATCATGGTATGTTGCATTCACAAACTCACCATATTCCATAAGTGATGCAACCCTAACAGTGAATATCGAAAAATGATTATACACCCTCTCTATAGTAGCGTAAATATCGACTGAGAGATCGCGAACCCCGACTTGTATGGAGTTGTGCAAAATATGGGCAGGACACTCAACAACTGTTCTGCCCAGCTTAGATTGCAGTTTGGTAAACACATTGTTTGTCCCTTTCCTTGACAAACCTCCAAAATTGGTATTTGTATTGTCTCCCCCAAATGAGCTAATTTTCCCATCAATTCCTTGACGTACAACAACACTGTGAAGGTATTCTGAAACAGTGTCAGAAGTTTCATTCTGCAATTCCACTAATTCTAAAAGCTTTGACTGAACACCCTCTTCTTTGTCAAAGTACTGAACAATCACTGGGAATATTTTATGGTAATTATGGTTGCTAGCATCTGTACTAACACCAATAAAACCACATTTGTCAAGGCTTTTCTTTAACTCGGCCTGAATTAAAGGTGAAATGACATTGTTTACCACCGCCTCAGTTTTTGTCTTTGAACTTGAAAAGGTTTTAGCTATTTCAGAGTCCCCAAAAATTTCAGACATCAACTTGCTCGTGCATGATGTTGAATTGTATGATTGGTGATGCTTAACAGTGTGGAAGGCAAATGTTACCTCTGCTAAAGCAACCTTTTTTACTTCAGGTTTGCCTGGTGCAAAAAATGATGTTAACTGCTTGGAGGCTGAAGCACATTTAGCAGCATTCATATGCTTCGTGGTTGCAAGGTGAGAGGTGATGTCATTTCTCCCACCATGCGATATGGAAATATAAGCACTGTGAAAATGAAAAAAAAAATGATGTTACATAAGTAATATTTAGGGATGGAGTAATGTTTAATAATTTTCATTTCCACTTAGTTTACAACATGAACTTACTTGCAGAGAATACATGTTACTTCGAATTCCGTGCGACCCCGCTTTATGGATGGGAACTCTCTTGTATATTGCTCCTTAAACTTCGTCCTCCTCTTGGGATTGGTAGCCATGCCTTCAATTTTGATGATTCTAACAAAAACCACAAGGGCATATTTCAGTTGTCTGTTCATAGCTCAGATTGTTGGGATTATGTAACACTGAGCCATGATGGCTAGTGGTACAAAACAAGAATGCCCAGAGGTGGTGACATTAATGTTGATTAAGGTGTGGCAGGACCTCAAATCCCCCCCCCCCCCAGACAGGCCTGATAATATCAGCAGCACCACCACCGCTACAACGTGAGAGAGCCACTGAGGCTGAGAGAGTGTGCCTTTCCAATCCAAAGTGTCTTTCTATGCTTTTCAGACAACTGTTAGCCTGAAAAGCCTAAAAAAATACACTTTGGACTGGAAAGTCACACGCTGTTGGACTCAGAGCACAGTATCTCTGAGGCTGAGAGAGTGCGCCTTTCCACCCCAAAGTGTATTTCTATGCTTTTCAGGCTTCTGTTAGCCTGAAAAGCATAAAAAATACACTTTGGACTGGAAAGACACACTCTGTTGGACTCAGAGAGAACCAGATGTGGATAGATGAGATGACAGGGCTAGCTAAAATCAGAGTTCGGTCTGACATGAAGCCAGGCTGTATTCTGAATGTAGCACTCTGGTGTATGCTTAGACTGGGACTTCTATAGACAATTTGTAACCCTGGGCTATGAACTTGATGTGATGGCTTAACTTCAGCCAAGACAAAGGGTATGAAGACCTGGGCTTTTGTTAAACCAAGGTAAATAATAGTGAGCCACACAGATGAATAGATGGCCAATGACTTAATCACTGAGCCATCAAATGTGAAGCCAAAGACAAAGAATCTCCTTTTGGGGGGTGATGGTTCTTCTTGTCTAGCAACTCTCAAATTTCCTGTGGGGATTTTCCAGCCTTATTTCTAGGGCTCCTACCCCCTCCTTTGCAAGCTGACTACATGACATCCCTGCTTTGGAGAAATGGTGGTGCTCCTAGAGGTCGGCTTGGGATCCACACACACTCCAAAATTTAATATAAATTGATATGCTCTAACAAAGTCACTCTCTCTCGGCCTCAGAGACGGTGAGCCCAACTTGCTTGTACAGTGGTGCCCCGGGATACGAAATGATCGCGTTACGAAATTTCCGGGGTACGAAAAAGTTAGATTGGAAAAAACTGTTCCGGGTTACGATATTTTTTTCGGGTT
>NW_024809351.1:0-3147 GCF_019175285.1 Sceloporus undulatus | reverse complement strand
ATGACAAGCTCCACTTTCTATATGCCAAAGTATTTCTAAATCAAACACTTCTCCTTTAATTAATATTAATATAAATTGGTATAAAATTACTTGATTCAGCATTCTGTACACTTCACACACTTCTTTACTGAACAGAAAAAAATATTATACATCTCATATATAGCCAGGGTAAATATATTTGGTAATGAAGTCAGATTTTGTTAGAACATTTTCAAGTAAATTAAATAATTTTTTGTCAAACTATTTAAATGCCTTAGCAAACCATTTGGGAAAATGGAGCACTGCACTTGTTATTGACTTTGGCAAAGACTGATATAACAAGGGCTTTTTTTGTTTAAAAAAGGCTTTAAATCAAAATCTTAGTCTTTCTGTCAAATGCGAGCAGACTTCTTGTGCTCTGCTGCTTGTAGTTTTTGGCTTCTTTCATGCATGATGACTCAGTTGCTACAGTTTTTGATAGCAATCATTTTAGTCCGTCCCAAAGACTTAAATCCAGGAATCCAACCTTGTCATCACATTTATTCACAGTACAGAAATTCTGTATATGTACTAAAATGTAGAGGCTGAGATAGGTGATGAATGAGGCAAAACACTGCACACTTGCCAGAAGTGTAAAGCAGCTTGCATAAAGAAGAAAAGCTACAGCGTTTATTTCATTTGGGTAGTGTACTTTTTTTTTAATCTGAGGGAATCCAGGTGTGCTACTGACCATGCAGCAACATTTCTATATCCAAGAAGTGAGTCCCAAATAATGTGTTAAGTCAAATGATTAGATACAAGATTACTATAAGCTCTCAAAAGGAAGGCAGCTGTAAGTGGTAATGGTATTAACCCATTTCATAACAGTCCCATTTTCAGCTCTGTCCTCTGGCACAAATTGTTCTAAGTGGGAACATTCAACCAGTTCTGCAGTCTGAAGATGGCCAATATATCTGTCTGTGCCATTAAGTTTCCCTGATGCCCATGCACTCCTTCTTACTTATTTGCCTGACTTGAGAGCTTCATCCCTTGATTCTTATTTCTACTCATTTCTACAGCTATGTTGACCAATTTATTATGGTTGCAATCCTCATTTTGGCCCTTCACAGAATTTCAGAGGTGTGGCCCATCCCTCCAAGTTTGGTTTCTATAAATTATGTACTTAGTCCAAGGTGGTTAACAAATTATCAAACTGAAACCCTACCCAACTGTCAAGTCCATCTTTTTCAGAGCTGGGAAAAGTTACTGTTTTGGAGTTCAGTTTCCAGAGTCTCAAAGTCATCATGGCTAGTGACCAGCTGTTTGGAGGATTCTGGGAGTTATACCTCCAAAATGTAACTTTTCCATTCTCTTTATAGCAAGAGACCCATTTATACCAACAGGCCCTTCTTTGGTCTAAGAGATTTGTCAAACTGATACCTGGTGGAAAGAAGTACATGCCTGGTGTTGAAAACAGTTCTGGAATGTTTTCAAAATCTGGAGTAGATTTTCTCTTAGCCTCATAAAGTGTTTCCACAAGACTTGCTTAGGCCACAATAACAAGTACAACAAAATGTACTGTATACGCTTGTAGATAACATGCTACTCTGAATTATAGTGTTAGTGAGAATACATCACTAATCAGTTAAATCACCATGTAATTAAATCAGATAATCTCATTTAAAAATATTTATTTAGTACAAACCATGCCTCAGACTTCACCCTTAGTTTGTAGACACTTGCATGCTAGCTAGAACCTTGTCATTTTTTAGCTTTGATGATAGGCTGTAATCGTACACAGATTTGCTTACAAAAAAGATAGATAGGATTTACACTGCTTGCTTTGCTGGACAGTAATATATTAGCATGGTATTTTGTGGCAAGTTCTCAGAATAAACAAATAAATAAAACATCTAAGAAAAAAAGGTTTTAATGCAGTTGTGAGCAAAGCCAGTAAATATTAATTTGGTCCTGACAGCTGAAGCTTACAGAGGAACACCCAATGAAAATTTAAGTCAATGAGCTTATTTCATTCCAAACAATGGATAAACCAATGAGGTCTGAATTCCCTTCTGCTCTCTGGCAAGCAAAACCTCTAGAGCAAACTCTTTCTTCTTTTTAGGAAATCTATGGATTGGCCATTCTGCAAAGGTTTCTTTGGTTTATAGATCATTGTTTGAGCAACAGATTGGAGACAAAAAATAACTGAAAATACTGGAGCAGTCCCAAGGACAACAGTTATCTCATTTATCTCAACTGCACATAGCATCTCCCAGTTTTCATTTATTATTGTAAATAAAAGGATCTGTATTACTGCAATATAAGAGTAAGTAGAATACAAGTTAATTGGTTTGTTGTGCTGTCTTATCCGAAATGTGTTCATGGATGATTCTAGAATGATATATCTAAGAGCTAGAAGAATTAATCTAAATCACAAGTAATTATCTCCACCTTTTCTTTGCCTTTAAGGTCTAGTCATCATTGGAAACTAGAATCTTAAACTCTTCTTCTAAGTTTTGGGTAATGGACCGTCACCTTTGAACTCACAAGAATTCAGCTTACTCTAGTTTGTGTCCTAGTTTATACCATACAGTGCTCCAAAACATCATGGTAGGACATGTAAAAAGGAGAAAATAAAGCCATGCAGTTCCTGAGATGCTTTTATGTATTTACCACTGCTGAACAGATGGGGAGATGTAATGAAGAACGTCTCTTGTTGAGAAGAGAACATGGTAGGACCTTCCCTGTGAAGACCTGGAGGAGGATAGGAATTTATGGTTCCTGGAAGGCACTGAGGCAAGTAATATCTCCACCATTCAAGAGATACTGAATTCATGTTTCCTAGTAGCATATTCTCATAGATCCACATGAGATTTGGGGGCATGACAACACCATCATGGCCCCACTATTCTGACTGATAAGCTTTTGGAAGGGAGTTCAAAAAGAATTGCTGCTTTGCTCTTAAGTTTCTATCTGTGTAGCTTTTAGGAGATGCTCAAAATTACGTTAAATAATCTTTCCTCTCCTAATGCTTCCATAACCCGCCCATCTTCATGTGTATCAATCAATTCATGAACATACTTCCTTACAGTCGCCAATGGAACATACATTTGTAGCTAGCGAAGCCCAGAAATCAGAATGGGTTTGGTTGGGGGATGGGTGAGTTGGAAAGGTTTGGCAACATCCTGC
>NW_024809350.1:0-3148 GCF_019175285.1 Sceloporus undulatus | reverse complement strand
GTGATGGTGACTGGATTTCATTCTACAAAATACTGGAAGGTATTGAAGAATACCCCCCCCACACACACACACACACATAAATTATAAGATTGGGAAATAAAGTGTATGTATATACCTTTGATAAACTGACAAATTGCAAAAGACTAAGAAGATGATACTGCAACAAATTCTCCAGAACTGAAATTACTTTCACATTTATTAGCAAAACAAAATACATAGTATGTGTCTCATACATTGAATTTGCTATGTTCATTTACATTTAATAGTGTGGCTGGAGAAATTATTAAATGCCTAAAAACAAGGCACTGAATAGACTATGCATTTTAAATACAGTGATAATTTCCTATTCATTTATAATTCAGCTATCATTTAAAACGATGTAATAGAATTTTAGAGAGCCAGCATGGTGTGGTTTGAGCATTAGACTGCAACTTTGGAGAACAGGGTTTGAATTCCCACTCAGCCATGGAAACCCACTGAGTCACTTTGGGAAAGTCAAGGTTAAAAAAAAACATGATAGGTTTGCCTTAGGGTCACCATAAGGCAGAAATGACTGGAAGGTGCACAGGACCGACAATAAAATTTGACAAATATAAAGGCCTAGTTTCCAGCTTCCAAGGACCAGTTAACAGACATCATGCAATGCAAGCTCTTCAGTATTCTACTTTATTGGGAATAAGAGGCAATTGCTTATTTTGGCCTTGGTTGGCTTCTCAGCAGACATGCTTCTTTTTTTATTAGCATGTTCTTTCTTCTGAGTTTCTTTTAATGGTTACATGTTAGTGAATTTTGGTAGTTTGGCTTATAACTCCTCCATTTCTCCATTGTTCACACCTTTTAGTAGAAACACCAATGTGGAAATAGAAAGATATCAGCAACAAGTGAAACAGGGTAAGGATCTGATTTTGACTGAGATGTTGGATTACTGAATAAGCACCTAAAAGAACAAGAGAAATATACATGGTACTGTTACTCATGGTAATGAAACTACAGTTCGATCTACAAGGGTTGGAGGTGGTTCCAATAAGAAGCAACATATTTCATAAATACCACTCTGGAAAGGAAGCTGAGTTGGACCAAAAAGGCATCTAAACTGGTTTCACTCTTAATCGAGGGAGGACTGTGAAGAGGGTCATAGCACCCAACACCAACATTTTGCTATTAATTTGTTTTTAACTGCCATCAAGTCAACTTTGATCTATGGTGACCCTATGAATAAAAGACCTCCATGTTACCCTGTCATCAACAACTCTGCTCAGGTCTTGCAAATTCAGGGTTGTGACTCTTGATTCCACCTGTAACATAGTCTTCCTCTTTCTTACTGCCTTCTAGGCATTATTGTATTTCCTAGTAAGTCATGTCTTTTCATAATAATCCAAAGTATGACCATCTCTGTTCAGTCATCTTGACTTGTAGGGAGAGTTCAGGCTTGATTTGTTCTAGAGCCTATTTATTTGTCCTTTTGGCAGTCCACATTATCTTCAGAATTCACCTCCATACAATATTTCACATGAGTTCTCTTCTTATTTGCTTTCTTCACTGTCTAGCATTCACAGCTGTGAAGAGAAACTGGAAATACAATGGCATAGACAATCTTTAGTATTCAATAATATATATTTACTCCTCAAAATGTTGTCTAGTTCCTTCATTGCTGTCCAGTCTTCTTCTGATTTCTTGCATGCAGTCTTTAATTTGATTAATGACTGAGCCAAGATATATGAAATCTTTGACTATCTCAATGTTTTCATGGTTTACATTAAAGTTATGTAAATAATCTGTGGTCATTGTTTTCTTAATGTTTACCTGGCACAGACCATCTCAGCTGCCCCCCACCTTTCAGAAGGAGGAGAAGAGAGACAAAGAAGACAGACAAGGGAAATTAGAACAAGAGCCAGAAGACAGACAAGAGACTAAAATAAAGACGGACATGAGGGGGGAAGAGGAACAGAGGGAGGGAGGAGAAAAGAGAAGAAGGGTAGGAAAACAATAAATTCAACAATAATGAGGGAGAGGGAGGATGACATAGGAATACAACTACTGGGCAGCAGTAGTAGTGGTTGCTGTCACTAAAATGAAAGAAAAGCAGTGATATCATAGCTAACATTTGTTAGGACTGCACACAGGCAGGTGTAGGTGGTCCTCCATGTGTAACTCCCCCCCACCTAGAAAACCCTAAGATAAGACATCAAAAGTCTCATATAGGCAAGACAGGAGCACTAACAGAGAGACAGAGAGAAACTAAAGAAAAACACACTTGCAAGAACAACTAACAGCAGTTAAAAATGACAAAGCAAATAGTAAACACACTCAGAAAGACAAATGCCATCAGAAGCAACACCACACATAAAATAGAGACATGGAATGTGAGAAGCATGAGCCAAGAGAAGCTAGACATAGTAAAAATGGAAATGAAACTCATGAACGTAGCTGTACTAGGGGTGAGTGAGTTAAAATGGACAGGAATGGGCCACTTTGAATCAGACAACCACACATTGTTCTATTCAAGGAATGAAAAGACAAAGAGAAACAGGGTGGCTTTCATACTAAGAAAAGATGTTGCAAAAGCAGTCAGAAGATATAATGCAAAATCAGACCAAATCATCTCAATAAGGCTCCATGGGAAATCTATGAATATCAGCATAATTCAAGTATATCCACCAACCACTGAGGCAGAACAAGAAGAAATTGATAAATTCTATGAAGGAGTACAAGAAGAAATTGACCACACACCAATACATGATATCAAGCTGATTGTTGGATATTGGAATGCAAAAATTGGAAACAAAGAAGAATCAAAACAGTAGGCAGATTTGCATTAGGCAAAAGAAAGGTGAGTGTCTGATAGATGTTTGTGAAGCCAACAACCTACTCATTGCAAATACATTTTGCATACAACCAGAGAAAAGATTATACATATGGACATCACCAGATGGCCAACACAAAAACCAAATAGATTACATAATTGGAAGTAAAAGATGGTGAAGCTCCATACTGGTAGCCAAGACTAGTGCTGATTGTGGCACAGATCACGAATTACTCATATCAAAAATAAAAGTAAAACTCAAGAAGAGAACAAAACCAGTCATCATACCAAAATACAGTTTAAACAACATTTCCACAGAATTCATTGATCTGCAGTGCTAAGTAT
>NW_024809349.1:0-3148 GCF_019175285.1 Sceloporus undulatus | reverse complement strand
TTTCTTACTTGTTCTTTTAAGCTACCAGGGTCCACTGTCAATCTCCTCTTTGCTGAGAGAGAAACTTTTATTTTTTTTTTTTTTAATTAATTTTTTTATTGGATGTGCATTATCAATTACAAACAGGTTATCTATCATTATTCATTGTCATCGATCATAAATCTTGAATCATGCAATGAAATGGAAAGAAACAAAAAAAAATTTTTTTCTCATTTAACAATTGAGACATCCTTTTGTTATTTCCCCCCCCCTAGAAATTAGAAAAAAAAAAAAAAAAGGTGTAGAGGTCCCGTAGAGGTCCCGAATAACAAAAAGTGTATTATTTACTAGAGAAAATAAACCCCTCCTTCCCCCTATCCCGTCAACAATATTTTCACTTGACTTCATTTGAGCATATTCTTCAAGAATTTCTTTACCTTTAGCAGACTCTTCGTCTGCTTTTTTCAGATTTCCTGACCCGTGTTATCATTTATTTACAAATTAACTTTGTATATATATATGAATATGGTTATCCATTGTGGACCAATGCATATATACTTCTATTACTCAAATTGATTAATCTATTTTAACCAATGTGTGAACTTATGTTATCTAAAGACGTGAAATAATAGATATACTATCTAGTATACCAGCCATAAATCAAACAAACCCTCAAAAGGAGATATTTCTTGGTAAAATACTGACAGTAAAAGGTAATACAAGAGGTCTAACATATATATATATAAATTGTATACGCTTTTCCTTCCCCTATCAAGTCTAATTTTTGAGAATTGCTATTCCTTTTATATAACATATAATTTTTTTATAATTTTATAGCTCATTACTTCCTTAAGATGTCCTCTCTTAAGACCAATATTTTTCGCAGAAAGTTTTGAAATTATTCCAATCCTTGTTTACTTTTTCAGCTTCATTTCCCCTTATAATATTTGTTAGCCTGTCCAATTCCAACATTTCTATAGATTTTTTGAGCCAGTCATCTATTGTGGGAGCTTCTTTGTTTTTCCACCTTTTTGCATATACGATTCTTGCAGCAGCTATCAAATATAATAAAATCTTCAGATATTTCCTTTCTTCTTTACTTTCCAAAATACTTAATAAAAATAGTTCTGGCTTAAATTGGATTTGCATACCGAGAATTTTCTGTATTGTGTTATGTATTGCCTTCCAATATTTATTTGCTTTAGTGCAGGTCCACCACATGTGGTATAATGAACCAATCCTTTTGTTACATTTCCAACATTTGCCCTTCCCTTTTTTACTCATTTTAGCCAATTTATTAGGAGCTAAGTGCCAGCGATGAGTCATTTTATATATATTTTCCTTTATATCCATTGAAGCGGTAAATTTGATATCATTTCCCCAGAGCCTTTCCCAACTCTCCAAATTCAGGGGGTGTCCTATATTTCTTGCCCATTTTATTGTAGTTTCTTTTATAACTTCCTCCTCCAGTTCTCTTTCTAGAAGTAGAGAATATAATTTAGATATTTTTGCCTTGTTTAATTTGAAAATGATTTTATCTAATTCGTTTTCGGATTTTGAGATTCCTTTATCTTTTAAGTCTATTTTAAACCTCTCCTTAAGTTGTCTATAAGGAAACCACGAGCATATGTAATTCTTTTCCTGCAGCTCCTCTGCTGATCTCATCTCAGGTTCTTGATCATCCCATTTTAGTAAGTCTGAATATCTTAATGAGTTGCCTTCCTTTGTAACTATCTCGAATTTCCATGCTTCCTGGGGAGATATCCAAACTGGGATTTTAGTGTAAAATTTTGCTTTGATTTTTTCCCATACTAATAATAGAGATTTTCTAATGATATGATTTTCAAATTGCTTATTTGCTTTTATTCTATTATACATTAAATACCCGTGCCATCCGAATATTTTATTAAAACCTTCCAAGTTCAGCATTTTTTTATCTGTTAAAGTGATCCAGTCTATAACCCATATAAAGGCACACGCAAAGTAATATAATTTAAGATCTGGAACACCAAAACCACCTCTGTTTTTCGAATCCTTCATCACTTTCCATTTTATTCTTGGCTTCTTTCCTCCCCATATAAATTTCGAGAGTTCTGTTTCCCATGGTTTGAATATCCTATCATTTTGTATAATTGGGATATTTTGAAATAAAAAATTTAGTTTAGGTAATACGGACATTTTGATTACTGAGATTCTACCCATCAAGGATAAATTAAGCGTTTTCCATCTTTGCAAATCTTCCCTTATTCTTTTCCATGTTGTCTCATAATTGTTGTCAAATAATTCTGAGTTCTTCCCTGATAATATTATTCCCAAATACTTAACTTTTTTATTGGCTATACACCCTATATCCTTCTGTATTTTTTCTGATTCTATTTTAGACATGTTTATTGATAAAAAATTAGATTTTGTTTTATTCACCTTTAGTCCCGCAAACTTCCTAAATTCTTCCATCTCCATCATTATTTTTTGTATACTTTCTCTAGGTTCTTCAACTGTTAAAGCCAGATCGTCAGCGTATGCTCGTAATTTATATTCTGTCTTCCTAATCTTTGTTCCTCGAATTTCTTTATTGTTACGAATTTTATTAAGCAGTACTTCCATACATAGAATAAATAATAAGGGAGAAAGGGGGCAGCCCTGTCTTGTTCCTTTCATAATTTTGCAATGTTCTGACAATTCCCCATTAATTATAATTTGGGCTGACTGCTTGTAATATATCGCTTTAATCCATTTTAAGAAAGTTTGCCCCACGTCTATGATTTCAAGTAATTTAAACATAAAATTCCAATTAATTGAGTCAAATGCTTTCTCAATGTCCAAAAATAAAATTGCAGCTTTTATACTAGGGTTTTTTTCATAATATTCCACCAGATCTATCATTGTTCTTAGATTTTGTCTCAAATGCCTATTGGGTAAAAAAACAGTTTGGTTCACCTTTTATACAATCCTGTAAAATTTTTCTTAATCGTTTTGCCAATATTGATGTGAAGAGTTTATAATCAAGGTTCAACAAAGATATGGGCCTAAAATTTTGAGGTTCCATTAAATCCTTATCGGGTTTTGGAATTAAAGTTATAAATGCATTTGACCAGGACTCCGGGATTCCATTACTCTTAATATCATTAAAGGTTATATAAATCAAATTAGATAATTCTTCCTGTAATTT
>NW_024809348.1:0-3148 GCF_019175285.1 Sceloporus undulatus | reverse complement strand
GTTTTATCTGCCAAGTGGGAATGCCCCCTGAGACAATTTAGGATTAATCAGGATTGTACATATCCATTAGGACAGCTGGAGGGCATGGTATAGGAAAATACAGTCTGTCAAATAGCATGGACCAGAGCCATGCAGGGCTTTATGGGTCATGATCCACATTTTGAATTGTGCTTGGAAAAGATCAGTATCCAGTGGAACTGTTGTAGCAACAGAGCTGTGTAGTTCTTCTTATGTGAACCATGCTACCTCTCCAAACTAAATAAAAGGTATCTCATTCTTTAAAGACTTGAATTTTCCTAGGCCTCTTCTTTTCTTTTTTGTGCATAGAAATATTTACAAGAACAAAGTAATTAACCCTTTGCATTTTACAACAAGCTAAACAGATTGACCTGTGTGTTGAGAACGTTATGATGTGGTATGTCTATGCCAAGAGCAATTACTCTTTTTCTCCCTTTTAAAGGAGCTGCCTTTGAACCTTTCATCCCATCTCTGTTCCCAAATCACCCGTGATTAGAAATGAAATTGATGGTGAGCTGGGTTTCATCAGCTGCAATAGAAGTGCATTTGAGAGAGCTGACCCAAATGAATGAAAACTAATTTTGTCATGTGTGCAATCTCGCACAGCCTGTCACAATACTGTTATGCTGTTGGAAGGTGTGAGACCGCTTTCATTATGAAGTTGCCTAGTTACTGGTTTCAAGAACTGCTGGGAATGCAGCAAGGAAGATATCTGTAGTGGTCAGCCTTATGGCTCTCAATATACATTCAGGCAAGTATACTGGGTTTGTATTTCATTGTCTCAAGCTCATCTGACCCATTATAGAACCCTGGCTTGGATCTTCTAGTATGACAGCAAAAAGGCAACAAGCTATGCAATACTTAAGGTAGTTAGATTTGTCTCAGCTTCTCACACCTACTTCCTCAGAGTCAAATCCTGCTGTTTGTATGATATGTTCAGTGCATAAGTTAAACAGATAGGGTGATCAAATGTAGCCTTGCCTGACCCCATTGTCAATTGGAAACCATATTCTGACCTAATGGTAGCTTCTTATCCTGGCTATAAGTTATGGTTCATGAGAATCAAATGCTGTGGCACACACATTTCTTTAAGAGTGATCCATCTTTTTCATGATTGATTCAAAGGCATTCTTATGCTGTAATCGATAAAGCATTGGCTGATGTTTTCCCCTGAAATTCTTTGGTGTGCTTTGTTATCCAATGTATGTTTGAAACATGATCCCTAGTGCCTCCTGCTTCCTAGAATACAGCTTGGACATCTGCCATTTCTCACTCCATATATGTTAAAAAGTCTCTGTTGTAGAATTCTGAGCATCCCTTTACTTTCATGAGAAAATAATGCAATAGCTCTGGTGCCCCCTTTCTTGGGCATTGGAATGTATATTGAGTGTTTCCAATCTGTGGGCCATTGTTTTGTTTTCCACATTTGTTGACAAATTTTAGTTAGAACTACTATAGATTCTGTCTCTTTAACATGAAGAAACTTTATTGATATGCTATTTATTCCTGGTGATTTATTTCTCCCAAGTGCTCTTAGTGCCACTCTCACTTCACTGTTTAAAATTGTAGGTTCATCTTCAAATAGTTCTTCTTGAATGAATCTTTCATCCTTTCATCTCTTTTACAAGGTAGTGTAGGGCAGTCATATTCCACTTCTTCAAATTTGGGCACCTAATTTGCATATTATGAAAATATTCTAATTATGCAAACCACTCTAATTTACATTCTAATGATGCAAATTTAGCACACTAATGGTTGCATTTTTCCTTAAACTGTGCTTAACCTTTGTACCATTTTAAAAGTCTGAAACAGTACAAACCAATGTTTAATATGCTGGACTTCAAATAAAGAAATTCAAATCCCTATGGTGAACCTATCATACATATTTAGGATTGTGGTGTATTTATTAATTTGTCATTCTGGAGGGAGGGAGGCAGTGTAAAAAGCCAGATGATAGACAGATCCTGAAGCATTTTTCTCCTTTTTTGTTTTTCAACCTGCCCTCTCTGAAGCAGAAAGAAAGTCCAACGGGAGAGGGAGACAGAGCCTCATTGCCCATCCAAGATTTAAAGCTATGACCTCTGGAGGGTATTCCTACCTCCTCCCTGGCTCCCTTTTCCTCTTTGGTGTTAATAGGGCCATCATAACCTGCCTTTGATTTTCATTATGTTGCTCTCTTCAAAGCAGAATAAGAGGGGAGGGGAGTTTCTCAGTCTCTGACAAAATGCAGCCTTGAACAAAGCAGGAATCTGAGATTCAACCATGCCCAGCTGGTTGGGACATTTTTTAGATCCCCCCAATTGTCCCAGTTTCCCAGCACATATGGCAAGCTTAAGGTAGTGCCACTGGTGGGCCTCCTCAACTGCAATTCCCTTTTCCTTACACAGTGGACCCTTGGTGTCCTATGGGGTTTGGTTCTAAGACCCCTTGTGGATACCAAAATCAGTAGATGTTCAAGTTCCATTAAATACAGTGACATTCTAAAATAGTGTGGCTTATATAAAATGGCAAAATCAAGGCTTGCTTTTTGCAATTTATATATTTTTGGAATATTTTCAATCCATGGATAGTTGAAACCGTAGGTTAAAAAAATCTGTGGATATGGATTGCTGACTGTAGCCTGAAACAGAGAGGCAAAAAGCACTACCTTCGGGCTGATCCAGGGACATGGCATGCAGATGATGCATGCCCTCGGATCAGCTGGAAGCAGCACCAATGCCAGCTAATGTGGCCCAAATACAGCCACAAAAGGAATGGGAGAAACCACTCCTTTCTGGTAGTCTGTTTCATAGTGCAGCATCAGCCAGCCTCATGACTGCAGCATCCAGTCACCACAGTGACACGCTGGTTGGTGGGGAGGGACAATCAGGACTGCCATTGCTCTAAGCTGCCAGTATCTTTGACCCTGTATTTTATGTCTTTTAAAGATTGTAAGCCTGAGGGTAGGCAATCTAAATATCCACTTGTAAACAGCTCTGGTAGCCTTTTTTTACTGGTGGGTGGGATGGAAATACTCTAAGAAAGAAACCCACCTTTTCCATATCATGCACTAGTTTAAACTTCTCCATTATAATAATAATAGGATTATTATTATTATTATTATTATTATTATTATTATTATTATTATTAT